>NC_053426.1:109091906-109393737 GCF_007990345.1 Gossypium hirsutum
AAAATATTAAAAGTATTTAAGATAGCAGATTATACAAATAAAAGGCTAGATTAAAATTAAACCTAAAATAAAAGGAATAATTTACAAATAAGATAGTTTTTTAAAAAAAATGCAAAGTATATAAATGTATAGGGACTAGGACTAGAAATAATCCAGGTCCCAAAACGCTGCACCTTGGAGTGGACTAAAATGGAATGGTGTACAAATTTTTGGGGAAAAATTAAAATAAAACACATGGATGCTAATGGGGTCTGCTGGAATGTGATGCAAAAATGAGGGATTAATTGTGGAAATTTCCCATTTGACATATAAATGCACAAATTGGGTCTGGGCATGGATCAACACGCGGCCCCCACCCTTAAACACCACCGTTTCAATATTAAAAAAACACAAAAAAGAACCACTGAGCTCTGTCATTTTTACTAAAACTTATATCTAACCGCCCCCATTTTTCTCCTATTCTTTACCTTGGCCGACTATTAGGCTTCACCGGCGTATAATACGCCTCCACCACCGTCGCGGTTTTAGCCAGACCACAAGGATCTGTCAACCATCAGGCCGGAGGAGCCAACGTCGACTAAATCGACAACAAAAAAGGTAAATAAACTCCTCTTTTAGATTTGTCAAGTAGATTCAAAATACGGTAAAAAAAGAATAAGAACAGAAAAAAAAGTGCGAAAACCTTGAAATCACTGCTTTTTCTATTTTTTGTTGCTTTGTAATGCTCTCCCTTTTTGTTATAAATGTGCAGCAAGTAAAGATCAAGAAGAAAGAAAACGAGAACCCAAAAAATCAAAAAAGAAAAAAATCGATCTGAAAATCACCTTCAAGTCCTTTTTTGTATTCTCTCTATGTAACCTCTCCCGTTTTACAATCGGTTTTTCCTCTCTAATCCCCCCTATTTACAACCGGTTTCCCTAAAATACAATCGATCCCCCCATTTCAAAATACCATCCGTTTCCCCTCAAATCCCTCATCCAAAATACAATCTGTTTTCCCCTCCTTTTAAATATAAAAAATCGTCCCCATTCCAATGATAGATTTCGGCTTTTAAAGCCAATATATTTGTTTTGTTCCTTTTGTTTATTACTTCCCCCATCATTCGCATGTTTTCTTTGCTGTTGTGTTTGTTCTTGTTGCAGGTGGTGGGCACGGTGGAGCAGGTGGGAGTGTCAGACGCGTGGGGCGTGGTGGACGAGGGGGCCACGCATGGAAGCTTGCGACGGCTAGCTTGGGGAAGCAAACTAGGGTTTGCTGAAAATGGGGTTAATCTTGGGCTAGGGTTATGTTTGTTTTGGGTTTAGGGTTAATTTTGGGTAGTTTGGGCCATATGAAATTTGGGCTGCAATGTATTTGGTTTATGTTTTATTTTTATTTTGTTTTTGTTTTGCACTGGGCCCGGGCAAAATGGGCTCGTACATCATTAAAAGACTAATTTATGATGATTTTTAGTTGATAAATACTCAGGATCATTAATGGGATAATTTCATTTTTTTAAACTTGGGTGAGTGATTTGTGACAACTGAGATCGAGATTTGAGTTGCAATTGCTTATTTATATTAGGGTGAATTGAGCTTAAGTCAAGACTCTGCAGATATAAAATCCTTGTGTTTGAATTGCGTTAACAAATAACGTTTGTGTTGGTTCTTTTCTGCTCTTATTTTTTACATTATATGCTTTTGTTCTAATTGTTGATTTATCGTATTTGTAGGCTAATTATTTTTCATAGATAACACTTATCTTTTAACTCGTATCAAAGACAAAATAAGAAAAGCAATAAATATCACAAATTTTTTACAACTAAACCCCTATAACATCCATCTTTTTAACGCTGAAGTAATTTAATACATCAATCCTTTTTTTACATTCGTTATACCAAATGAGGCGTAAGGGCTTATAGTGTTATAAGGATGAAGGTGAAGATTGGGGGTGATATTGGTTTGGTTTAGTCGAGCTTCAAGGATTTTTTGAGCTAGCCATCTTAATTCGGTCTGGCTTGATTCAATTCTCAGTTTTTCATAATAATCTTTTATTTTGATTTTTTAGTCTTATTTTGACAAAATAAATTTTGTTTTGTAATTTTTAGATATTATTTGACAAAAATTTAAATTATTATTTATAAATATTTTTAAAAAATAATGATTTTCAAAAAGTTTTAAATTATTTTTACTAATTTAAATATAAAATATTTACTTGTATATAAAAAAACTAAAATTAATATATATTAAAAAAATTGTAACCTTAATTTTAAAGCTTACATTCCATAAATCATATAAATATACCAATTCGGTTCGATTTTCAATTTTTTAAAATTTCTTACTTAACCTGGTTACTATCTCTAACTTAAAAAAACGTATGATTAATGAAATCTCCTAATCTCTCTTCTAAGGACGGAGCCAAAAAAATTTTGGGGGATAAAGTTGTATTTTTTTTATAACAAATGTAAAATTTTACCAGTTTAACAGTCTATATATTTATAAAATTTAAATGATTAAATCAAATTTTTCTCATTCTTAGGAGGGTCAAACTATAATTTTTATTATATTAATTTAAAATTTTTAAAATTATAAAAAACTAAAGATGAAAATTTTCATTTTAAGGAGTCCAAGGCCCTGCCAACCCCCTTCACTCCACCCTTGCTCTCTTCACAGATTTATTATAGTATTAGGCTCAACAAATCCTATAAGGTGGTATCACAGTTCTCAAAATATGCTAGCAAACAACAACTAAGTTCTTAATGAACCTTTGGGGGTAAGGAATACCACCAAGATCGTACCACTCCCTTCAAAAAAGTAATGGAATATGGCATTGTAAGGGATCTTTGATGCCGCATATACCATGGAAATACCTAAAATGATTCAAGTGATCTGCAAGACTATTACAAGTTTCTGAATAAGCTTTTATCTTGGTGGTATTGGGACCTATCAAACAACCATAGACAATGGGTTGTTTTATACACTAACCACTCGTAATCATCCTTAAATGATTGTTTCAATTCCTTGAACTTTTGCTTTAGGATTGCTACTTGTTTGACTAAAACAGGACCAACACATGGGAACTGTTAATCATGCTAGTGGTGTTCAACATTCTAGTGGCGCATCATGCGAGTCTATTGTCTGTTGTGATTTCTAGATTCAAAATGATGTTTGTTTTCAGAACTGGAGCTTTGAGCATGATGTGGTGGAGGAGGTAGAGAGTCTTTCCGTGGTCGAGGAGGTACCCGGTTTTGTCTTTGTTGTCAGGGAGTTGGTCGTTTATTATTGTTTTTTGTTTATGGTTTGTTGTTGTAAGGCCAATGTGTTGAATAGGAATCGTTTTCAGGTCTGGTCTCGGGAGTGGAAAATTCGCTGTTATTGAGCTGATGTAGAGAGAAAGGTGGTATAGTCGTAGAGGCCCTAAAAGAAGACT
This sequence comes from Gossypium hirsutum, assembly GCF_007990345.1. Classification (NCBI taxonomy): domain Eukaryota; kingdom Viridiplantae; phylum Streptophyta; class Magnoliopsida; order Malvales; family Malvaceae; genus Gossypium; species Gossypium hirsutum. The sequence continues at coordinate 109,095,315 of NC_053426.1, forward strand.
TGGGAATGGATAAAAGGACTATAAGCGCCTGGGGTCATGTAATTGAAATTTTAGAAAATGTCAATTCCACCCCCTTAGATGTAAGCAAGCCAATTCCACTTCAAATTTATGGTTAAAATATATCATAAGTCCTTATATTATTTATAAATTTGAAATTTAATCCATATACTTTTATTTCTAAGAATTTAATTTATTTACCTTTCATATTTTAAATTTCAAAAAAAAACAAACTTAATAGTAAAGTAATTGAAAATTTGACTTCATTATAAATATGAATTTAACAAGATAATTTTAACAATATTAATAATTGAACTAAACTTTAAAATCTGAAAAAATAGATAACTTAAATTTTTAAAAATAAAAATATAAAAAATAAATTTTAAATTTATGAGATATATGAAAATTTATTCCATATTTTAACTTTTCTTTTCAAAAATTTTAAAATGTCAGTACATGTAGATGGCACATTTATTTTCGTACCCAAGTGTATTTACTTTTTTACACCTAATTTCAAAGTGTTAGGTTGAACTTCAACGTGATAGTTTTTTTTTTCTTTTATCAAATATCGTGACTTTATTTTAAATTAATCTACATTTTGTATTATTATGTAAATGATTTTTAGCTGTTTAGCACTTCAGTATGTACTTTAGGGTAAATTACACTATACATCCCCAAACTATATAGTATATTATAAATTATCTTTAAATTTTAAAACAAATTAATTAATTCTTAAAAATATTAATATCATTTCAATTAATCCATTCTGCCAATACAACTATCAGCTTAAGTATTGGAAGTTGACTTAGATATGACACAAAATATATTTAAAATACATGTAATTAAATTTTAATTATGGGTAATTATTATGTAAATAACTTAAGTTCGATGTGTATGGGATATGATGTAAAGCATACTTAAAATACATAGATGAAATTTTAGATACATGTACTTATTATATGAATAGTTTAAATTTGATGGTTTGTAATTAAATTCAAACTGTTAGGGTTGTTTGGTTTTCCGAGTCTTAGATTATGTTTTGTAATAGGATTACGGAAACGTAAATTATGGGTGGAGTATGAGATTATATTGCTTGGTTGATTTGATTGGAATGTAATATTGATGTGTTTGGTTGACGGGATGTAAGATTATTTCGAAGCACGTTTTACTTAATTGTCCTTGTTATGGAATTTGTTTTTTTTAACAATTTTAATTCCTTTAATATATTTTAGACTCAAATTCTATAAAAGTATGATAAATTATTACAAGTTTTTCTTTTTTATTACAATTTATATATTAATAAGTAAATCTATTTTGTTGAAATAAATTTATAAATCATAATTATATATTAATAATGTTAATATTCACCGAGTTAAAATTCAATCAACATTTATGAAATATATATATTTTAAAATAAAATCATATTCATTAAAAAAACGAATAGATTAGAAGAACAAAACAAAGTGGAAACAACTCAGGGCACAACTATATTCAAACCAGCAAGCTTGCCCCTTACACTTTTGCCTAAACCCCCTAGTTTTCACCCAAATGCTCCAATCTATCAACATGAACAATACCAACAACAGAAGAAGGACAACTAATACAATCAAAGTAGTTCGCTTTCAATAAAGTCACCATTGCTAATGTACAAGCTGTTTTATTAGCGTCCATACCAATCCATTAGACATATAGAGTGAAAACTTGAAATTATATATCATAATCAAAAACGTCCAAAGCACTAGAAGAGAGAACTTTCCACAATATTTGATTGTCAAATTCAAGAATAATATCATCCCTATAACATGATCGAAACTAAGATAAAACTTTAAAAAGGATAAAAATTTCCATAAAATTGGAGATACACTACACAAAATTTCCCCTCCTCATTATGCACAAATGCAGCCCATTCCATATGTCCACTATCAACAAAAATCGCACCGCATTTATGATTTTTATTTATTTATTTTAAGTTAGTTTAATAATATATTGTATTTGTAAATATTATAAAAATATATTTTATACCGTAGAGAAGCTGAAATAAAAATTTTAAAACGTTTATTTTGAGTTTGACGTGCAGCCGCGGGATATTTTACTGAAAAGTAAAAAAGATAGGGGCCTCAAATGCCTTGGACTTTCATGAGATAGTTTCTTCTCTATGCTGCAACTCCAATCTTGACATGGAGTCAGCACTTTCAGTTACAGTGCCCACATTGGCTCTCTTCTCCATCCCCAGAGCCTTAAACCGTCATTTCTACTACAACAATTGCTCTCTCATCGCTCGATGCATCCGTTCTCGTCTCTTTCCTCAGGGCCGAGGAGTTACTCTTCTTGCTTCCCGCTCTTATTCGTCTCCACTTAGGAGCTTGTGCGCTGCTCCAGTTCCCCAACGTTTACACCGCCGTTTGGAGTGCGTCGCGAGTTCCGCAGCTTATTTTGGGGCTGCTGGCGGCGGCGGCGTTTATGGCGGCGGCGATGGAAGTGGTAGCGGTAGCGGTGGCGGAGGTGGAGATGGTGGGGAAGGAACGGGCGACGGGGACTTGAAGGCGAAATTGGGAGCGGGAGCCGTTGACGAGCCATCTGCTTTATCTCCCGATATTATTATTCTTGATGTTGGGGTATGGTTTCCCTTTTTTTTTACTCCGTATTTTATTCATAAATTTAGAAAGAAAAGAACTAGCGTCAGGTTACTGATTCTTTCCCTTAATTTCTCCGGGCTTAGGGAATGACTTGCGGCGGGTGTGCTGCGAGTGTGAAGAGGATACTAGAAAATCAAGTAAGTTGTCTCAATTTTTTTCTCGCTTCTTTTGTAAATCGAATCAGTTATTCCTATCTCATTGTATCACCGATTTGAAATGCAGCCCCAAGTGTCCTCTGCTAGTGTCAATCTCACAACAGAAACAGCAATAGTGTGGCCGGTTTCCGAAGCCAAGGTTGTACCAAATTGGCAAAAGGAGTTAGGGGAGGCGTTAGCTAGACAATTGACTAGCTGTGGCTTTAATTCTAACCTTCGAGGTACTAAGTATTTTCATCGTCTTGGTCGTCCAACTTTTTGTTGTTTGAATATGCTTTGCATGTTTCTTTTCACCTATTTCTAGAAAATGTGCTCGATTAGAAAACTTCATCAATTCTGTGTAAAGCAAACTGTTTGTGCTTCATTTGGTAAGTGCTTTTTTTGTATTTAATTTGAATTTTTGTTGCTTTTTTCCACTTCTATTCTTTTTTTCCTTTTTTTTTTTGCTAAAAGAGTGGAAGTGTTAACCAAAGGGAGCCTTGATAGTTGATAAGACCAAAAAGTGTTGCTAAAATTTCATCATGGTAGTAAGGATTAATCACGATTTGAGTTAGTATGCATTTAGATGGCATGGTAGAGCTATGTACTTAAGGGCCCGTTTCTAAAATTTTGGTGTCATGCACATGGCTCTCGGAGACCATGAGTTGTATTGTTCATTGAGGTTTCAGTCATAGATTTGAACTTCCTCTGTACTAGTAGCTTGAAGTATAATCTATCATCTCTCATGTAAGATTATCAATTATGAAATATTGGACGGGCCAAAATGTTCATGGTCTTGAATAATAAATATTATAGCATCTCTTGTGAATGACGATCCATTAAGCTCCTCTAACTTTAGATGAGAGAGTCATAACACATGTTGACATTTTTTTTTCATATGATTCATGTATGTTTGGTGGGTTTAGTGATAGGTCAGAGAACTACTGAAGGAGATGTCTTACTATAATAATGAAAAAGGTTTTGTTGAAGAGCAACCATAATTCCTTATGGTATGTCTCTGAAACTCAAGACTCTCATCTATATATAGATGCAACAATACAAGCATTGAAGTCATAGATATAATTAATTTACCATTTCTCCTTTCAATAGGTCAGCTGTGGCGGCCACTTGGATAAAATGGTTGGAGGATTTTCTGGTTGTGCGGAACGCTAATCTTTTGAAGAATTAGTTGTGTCCATTCTATAGTAGCTATAACAAGAGTCCTCATTCTATGTTAATTTACAGCAAAGTTGTTGTATTGCAGTTGAAGACTGAAGGAATACTAACAACCTTAATTTTGTTTTGGAGGTTCTTATCGGTGAATCTCTTGCGAGTAACCTGTATGCATTACAAGGGGGCTATCTAATAACAGTTTGTTAAATAAGACATGATTGCTTCAGCTTCATATTATGGCCGTGTATCTCTTAATTTCCTATAATTTTCCTCCCAATTGTTTTACACTTATTAATTATTAATTTGTTTCCCCATATTTTAACCCATACCATATGGTATTTGCCATTGTTTGAGAGCATGGATTGATATGATCCTAAATAGATTGTCATGGTGGGATCTTATCTATGTAGCCATCTCAGTGTAAAAAAAAAGGCTCTCTTGTTGTTTTGCTTTGAGATAAATTTCTAGAAAAGATTGTGCTGCCAGTCAGTCAAGTATAATTTAACTAGGAAACTTTTCTATTTATTCTTATTGTTCGTGGCCAAGTTTAGCCTTTCTGATCTATTTTCTTGACAGACTTCCCTTGGTTTGCTTCCTGATATGACTTGTGTTCTGGAGAGTTGTAAATTATTCCATAAGTTCCTCCTACTAATCTACATTATGGATTGATTGCTTGGCTTATTTCTTCCATATAGATTCAGGTCGAGATAATTTCTTCAAAGTTTTTGAACGGAAGATGGATGAAAAGCGCAGCCGCTTAAGAGAAAGTGGTAGGTACCTTTCCACATTCTTTTTACTTTTCAGTAGATAAAGTGGTAGATACCTTTTCATATTTCTTTTGCTTTTCAGTAGATTGTTAATAGTATGCTAATGTTTGTCTTCCTAAGTAATTCGGGTTTAATTGCTTACACTGTTATAGGTCGCGAGCTTGCTGTCTCCTGGGCTTTATGTGCTGTGTGCCTCATTGGCCATGTCGCCCATTTTTTAGGAGCTAAGGCTTCATGGATGCATGCATTTCACTCAACAGGGTTCCATTTGTCATTGTCTTTGTTTACATTGCTTGGTCCTGGGCGTCAACTTATCTTTGAGGGTGTGAAAAATCTTTTTAAGGGAGCTCCAAACATGAACACTTTGGTTGGTCTTGGGGCTTTATCCTCTTTTGCTGTTAGTTCTCTAGCTGTGTTAATACCAAAATTGGTAAGTCTTGATACTTTTTCCTACTTGTGTAGTCTATACTTGTGTAGTCTATGGATATCCACCTTTGTGTATGTAGACATACGTACATATGAAATGCAGTAAAATAACTTACGTTTTGAAATCTATGTTGTTTATAGCATGTTTATGACTTCAAAATTTTGAGTGTCATGTTATGACTTCTGTTTTTCCTATTAACAAAGCCATGTCTTGTTGTAAGCATACTTTGACTTCTCATTGTAAATAAACTTCTAGGTTATTGATTCCTTTTTCAGTACTTAGTATCAGCTTCTCATATTTCATTTCAATTAGTTTCACCATTGAGAGTAATTTTGTGTTTAGAGTCAGCGTATATGATATTCAGATTATTATTTATACATTCTAGAGTAGTTTCAGTTCAGGGTTTCCTTGACTTGTTGACTCTCTTGTTATTCTTTTTGCCTTCCTTCCTTCTGTTATTGTATTTGAACTGAAATACACCTTGTATGAGTTGACAAATACCAAAAGTTGCATGCCACGATGTATTAAGGCCGTTTAGCATGAAAAACCAAATAGCATCCACATATTGGAATTTAGAATAGGTAGAAGAAAAGCCAATCACAAATATTCTAAGTTTACCGTCACTTGCTAACTACTAAATTTATTATGGAATTGTTGCCAATCTCAACTTTTGTGGTTCATTCTGACTTCTCACTATCATAGCTGTTGGGTGATTGTATGGTCAAAAGAACATAAAGATGTTTTAAGCAAATAAATTGAAGGCCTTTATCATCTATTTCAGTCTTGTATAGTATATACGGGGATACTTCTCAAGCAGGCATAGTAAGAGGATAAAAATGGAACCTAGGGGGTGTAAAAAACCTGGATATCTTATCAGAAACGATGAAGAGTTTTATAAGACCGACATGGCTGCTGAGATTTGTATGCTTAGTTCTTCCATATATATATGCTATTTATCTGAGAGATGTGACTGTTCATTATCTGTTAAGTAAATAAGAAAGAAACATGGTAAATTTGACTATTCAGAATTTGACTATTTAGGATTGAATAGTTGGGAGTCCTCACAAATATTTTGTTTCTTTATATGGGTAAGACAGCTTTTTCTTTAGTTAGATTCTGGTTTATTCCAGTTTTATAATATTTTATTGGTTCTTGCATGGAGTTCCATCTCCGGTTGTTCTTACTAAATTGTAAAATTCTTCAAATAATTTGAAAGCAGACGTTTCTATCATATGGTTTGAGTTGCAATTTGATTTGCTAGTGTATTTGCAATGATTGGTCTGGTTTTCAGATTCTGTTGCATGATTAAAGTGGGGGTGTAGACTGTAGAGAGCATGTGAAGGGGACATTCAGGTTAGACATCAGTCCTTTTTAATTGATATCGTGTTTGCAGGGTTGGAGGGCATTCTTTGAGGAACCAGTCATGTTAATAGCCTTTGTCTTGTTAGGAAGGAATCTTGAACAGAGAGCAAAAATCAAAGCAACCAGTGATATGACTGGACTTCTTAGTAGTTTGCCCTCACAAGCTCGTCTGATGGTTGATGATTCAATTGTTGAAGTTCCTTGTAGCAGTCTCTCTGTTGGAGACCAAATTGTCGTACTGCCAGGAGTAAGTAAATTAGACTTGTGCTTTAATCTGTTATCATCTCGTATCTTAGTGCTTTCCTGTTTGGTGTGTCTGATGTTTACTGTTTATAATTTTGTTATTCATGTTCAGTGTTTATTCTATTAGCAAAGAGTGTTGTTCCTTCTTAGGACATATGAGTTATGTTGCTGCTTTCTTTACTTTCTAAACTTAGGAAGCTATATTACTATTGCTGATTTTCACTGTGATCCATTTAATATGTTGAAGTGCTAAACAGTTTCATGAATTTTCTTTTATTGTAGAAGACTTTGTTATTTCTTGACAAATATTCTTGTTTTCTTCTAGGACCGTGTTCCTGCAGATGGAATAGTCAGAGCCGGTAGAAGCACCATTGATGAGTCAAGTTTTACTGGGGAGCCAATGCCAGTAACCAAAGAACCAGGGGTATGGTTTTAAATTTGCCATCTTCATTCCCTCCTCACGGAAAAAAAATTTCCTTCTCTATCTCTTCGTCCTCTTTCTACCTGATTCACTTTTCATCTTTGAATTGCGTCATCTAATGTCAATCACTCAGTCCCTAGTATTAATACTGGCCTCCTTTCATCATATTATACCAAATTGAAACTTATGTTTGTGCTAGAGTCAAGTTGCAGCTGGAAGCATCAACCTTAATGGAACTCTTACAATTGAAGTACGGAGACCTGGTGGTGAGACTGCAATGGGAGACATTGTTCGTTTGGTGGAAGAAGCACAGAGCAGGGAAGCTCCAGTGCAGAGGTTGGCCGACAAGGTTCTTCAATTTGTTCCCTATATTTTTTGCAGAACTTATTTCATCTTCAGTGGGATAAAGGGATCTTTTGGTAGATACATTAAAAATACAAGGAATGTTATCAGAGAACTTGTTTGGAATTACTGTTCACATGGTTAACATGGATTGCTTAGTTGTGGAAAATAGGGCACTAGTCTTATCTGCTCTCCGGTGCCACCTCAGATACTAAATGGTTTTAGAACACCACCTCCCCCCAGGTTGAATAACTCTGTTAGGCTACTTTTTACTTACACACATGGCAATCTTTCGTCTATGCAACATGGTTTTCTTCAGCCTTTCAGCTGCAAACTAAAGAAGTAATTCTGGAAAGCATATCATGTCTGGATAAAATTTTGAATGATGCATATTTGAAGATTATAATGGAACAGTAAAATTTTTATTTTTCCTGCATCAGTTTCACATGACCTTTATCCTTGCATGCATGAAGCTTTATACATGGTTGATAAATTCTGGTTGATTCTGATCTCCATGGTTTAAAAGTTAAAAAACTCTGTTGAAGTGAGGAGCTGTTGATGTGAAAGGTGACTTAATTCCTCCCCTCCCCCCCTTTTCTTTTTTCCTTTTCCTAGCTCAATACAAAGAAATGAAATAATCAATCAACATAAAGAGTTGTATTCTGGTATCGTGTTCTTAATTAATGGGTGTAACGAGAAAGAAAAAGAACCATGGCATGTGTTGTTTACTTTTGGTGGAAAGGCAATTTAACTTTCTTCAAAAAAAAAATTGGAATTCCAGGTGGCTGGACACTTCACTTATGGAGTTATGGCTCTCTCTGCTGCTACCTTTATGTTCTGGAATCTGTTTGGTGCACGAATTATTCCAGCTTCTATTTATCAAGGAAGTACAGTTTCACTTGCCCTGCAGCTTTCCTGTAGTGTTCTGGTATGATACATGGAAATCTACATCCATATTGAACGATTTTTGTGTGTGCATTATATAACTAGAAAGTGAAAAAAAAAAAAAAGAAAAAAGGAAAAGAAAAAAAGAACAGTTCACATATTATCTGATTGAGAAAAAAATATGATGAATTGGTTGATATTGCTTCTTCAAAGTGCCTCCTAGTTGTTGCTTTACTTCATAATCTGATGTAAATGTGGATGTTTTGGCATCCATTTTGATATACTCTAGAATTATATTAGTAACTTCCATTTTGTTTTCTTTCTTAACTTTTTAGTGAGTTTCATTGAACCTTTATCTGTTGACATAGGTTGTTGCATGTCCATGTGCCCTGGGTTTAGCCACCCCTACAGCTATGCTGGTAATCCTTGTTTCACCATTTTACACCATGTTAGACTAGTGACATAGTTGAAGTTATAGTTGATATTGTTTTATTGCCTATATTTGGTATTTTCAGGTCGGAACTTCATTAGGGGCAACAAGAGGATTGCTTTTGCGTGGTGGAAATATTTTAGAGAAATTTTCTATGGTGAATGTAATTATATTTGACAAAACGGGAACCCTTACTATTGGCAGACCTGTTGTGACAAAGGTTGTAACTCCAAGTGGCATGGATCATAGTGATTCCAGGTTGAGTGGTTTCTGAAACTTTAACATTAAATGGCTCATATTGAACTTTCTGGAGTAGAACTATCAGTGATCGAGTGTATTTAATCTAAAACTATCTTTACGTAAATTTTTGTCTCTTTTTTCTTCATGAACTGCCTATGTTGCTATCCAAATATATATTTTCTTGTGGACTGATTCTTATTCTGCTCATGTTTTTCATGTTTGATGATGAACAATTTAGGAGATCGATAAAACTTGAGTCTTCATTCAACCGTCAGTTTTGCTGTTTTTTTGCAGAAGGAAAAACAAAACATATTAAAGCAAAAGATAAATTTTAGGGAGTTTAAAATTTAAAACTGACTTTTATGATGAGAAAAGGCTTGGTTTTACTTCTATGTGGAACTATTTTATTTATATTGGTTTATTTTTTGCTTTTTATCCATTCTTTATATTATGATTTTTCTATTTGCTCTTGCCTTATAGCAAAATATGAGAAACAATAAAAAAAAAGTGTAAAGGATATGTAGCCTAAATAAGATGGTAGTCCTAGCTCATAAAATTTATGCATATGTGCCGTTCTGGCTCTATATTGTTATAAGTTATTCAGTCTGGAAGTGTAATATTTGCTAAAAGACCAGTTTCTGAATCCATGATATGAAATTAATTGAGAATCGATAATTTTGATGGTTCATCTACACTATGGCTGGATAGAAGATATCCTTGGTGCAAGTCCCAGTTTAAAGTTGCCAAGTATTATGCTAACAAAAATGTGTGCAGCTTTTGCCAGGTTATACATTTTTTATGATGATAAAATGTGTGCTTTGGTGCAGACAACATTTCAATGGTAGTTGGTCTGAAGATGATGTTCTTAAGTTAGCTGCCGCTGTAGAATCAAATACCATTCACCCAGTTGGTAAAGCAATCGTGGAAGCTGCCCAGGCTGTGAAAAGTCCAAACATAAAGGTGCTTAGCATTTTTTTCCCCCTATCTTTGATATAGGCTTCTGTTTAGGTATAAATTTAATCCTTCCTTTGATACACAAATATGCAATAAGAAACGCAAAAATTTATAGTAAAGAACAAATAACTGTGACTTAGCTTTCAATATTACTGTCATTTTCAATCAGCAATGAAATTTCCTTTTCTTCTTTTTGAGCTTTCAAGCTCAACTTACAGTGACAGTTCTTCAGTTTTCCGGAAACATCCATGTTCATTACATCTGTCTGGATAGTGATGATGTCCTTTCCATTTATCTATTGGCTGTGATTTTCATGCAAAGGGCTTTCTTGCAGGTAGTGGATGGAACATTTGTTGAGGAACCTGGATCTGGCGCTGTAGCTGTCATTAATGATAAAACAGTGTCAGTTGGGACATTAGAGTGGGTTCAGAGGTATGTATTCTCCGTGTGTGTGTGTTTTCAGTTATTATATAGTATACTAGTAAATGTGATCTTTAAGAGCAGTTTCATTTAGCAGAAATTCATCTTTTTATTTTTAAAAAAGTTGAAGGAATGATTAGGTAATTTCTGACATAGGGATCATCAGGTAATTTCTGTCTGACATAGGAGTTTATTTTCTGCAGGCATGGTGTTGGCGATAGTTTGCTTTTGGAAACAGATGAGGAGCTTAGGAATAAATCTGTGGTTTATGTTGGAGTGAATAATAAGCTCGCTGGTCTTATTTATTTTGAGGATCAGATCAGAGAAGATGCCAGGCACGTCGTTGATTCTTTATATAGGCAAGGAATTAGTGTGTACATGCTTTCTGGGGACAAAAGGAGCACTGCTGAGTATGTTGCATCAATTGTTGGAATCCCAAAGGATAAGGTAAGTTTTTTCCCGATGATTGAACACATTATCCATATAGGTTAGCATTTGGTGTGAAATATTACTTGCCTTTACGTCCCTGCTTACGCATGGGGATTTATAATTTTTAATATATTCTAATTTTTTTTAATTATGAAAATTAAATTTATGATAATAATTTAAGGTTGATTAATTTTTTTAAACTTATTTCTGAGGCATGTTTGGGATAATCATTTTAAATATGGGTTAAATTTGGATATTAAATGAAACTCTAGATAAACTTACAAAATAACTATTTTTAATATTTTTAAAAATGTTTTAGAAAAATTACCAACAAATTATGTATAGATTAAATATACGACCATTAATAATATTATTTTTGTTATTGCTAAAATTAAATTTATGATAATTTATAAAGATATTTGTTTTGAATATTTATTTTAATTTTAAATTTTTTTTTGGATTGAGTAATGGTCAAATACTAGTAACTTTAAATACATTATTTAAATTTTATTTTTGTAAGGATTTATTTCAGTTTATTTATTTATTTATTTAAAATTTTGCTTGTAGAATTAAAAAGTTTTAAGTGGAAATTGATAGGATAATAATCCTAGAAACATAAATAAAACAATTTGCAAGCAAATCAAATATGGATTTAAATCAACTTGGAAGTAGATGCATGAAGAAAAACATTTCTGTACTTTATTCAAAATTAAAATAAAAAAATAAGTAGTTAAATATTTGTTTACTTGAGACATATGCTAATATTAAATCAATCCGCGATTCAACATCTAAACTAATAGTTTTTAATGCATTATTTCACAATAAAATAATGATGTCATTTTCATATAAATTCATAACAATAAATATACAATATTTTAGAAAAAAAACATGAACATGAATATATAATTTCTCTCTCTCTCTTTCACTCCTTAGTTTAATTATGTCCCTATCTCCGTACTCTTTCAAAATTTTGAAATTTAGTCTTCTACTTTAATTTTAGGAATTTAACCCCTCTACTTGACTGATTTAAAAATTAAAATCAAATTGACAACAGTTTTATTAGACTTCTATTTATTTTGAATATGTGGCATTTTAATATTCAAAGTTTGTTTTAAAAAATAAAGTTTAAGTGATCATAAACATAAACATATTCAAATTTAATAGATATCAATTAACAATGTTGTCAGTAACTTTATTTTGTAAATGAAAATAGTAGATGGACTACATTCTTGAAATTAGAAGCAAGTAAAAAGACTAAATTCATAAAATTAAAAGTAAAGAGACTAAATTTTAGAAGATTGAAAAGTGTAAGGATTGACAGGTAATTATACCTTTTTTCTCTCTTTCTTTCCCTCCCAACTCCAACCAAAACCAACAAAAAAAAGCTCCTAATGTGTCATCATTTGGGACCTACACTTCTACAGTACTCCAATGTTTCTTCTTTTTATATATAGTTATAGATGTTAGTTTTTGAGCTCTGCTTGAGAAAGAGATGGTTAGAGCTACTTGGGTTGTATCAACTTTAAGAAATCATTGTTGAAGTTAAACGTATCCTGACTGGTATTAAGAATTACTGTTTAACATATATGTAAACTACTAACCATTATGAATGCTAATCAATCTATCATAGGCCCAACACTCTGTAAACAAGCTAAAGCTTTAGATTTATGGACTATATTTACTATCAGAAGAAATTTGCTTTGTTTAGTCCAGGAAGAGAGAATCAAGAAAAGAGGTGGGAGGTGGTTGGGGTTTATGTTGGTAGCATTAGTTGACAGAAATTTATGGAAGAATAACAGGATAAAAAGCAGATGCAACTTAAGAATCCATGCTCGGTGAAGGATTAGAAAACTTTCTCAATCTGCAATATTTTGTTCCTAGCCTATAAGAAAAAAGAGGCAATATGTTATATGAAGATTATTCATACTTTCCCTTTTTACAGAATTTATAGTGACCATCTAGAGCATTCAGACACTAAATCGAGCTTGATTAGATATTAAAGATGGTGCTATATGGTTTCCAGGTGCTCTCTCAAGTTAAACCAGATGAAAAGAGGAAGTTTGTAAGTGAACTTCAGGAGAATCAAAATGTGGTAGCTATGGTTGGCGATGGAATCAATGATGCTGCTGCCTTGGCTTCAGCACATATTGGAGTTGCCATGGGTGGTGGTGTTGGTGCTGCAAGTGAAGTATCTTCTATTGTATTGATGGGCAATCGACTGTCACAGGTATCGTCTTAAACTAAATTTTGTGTACCAAATGGTCGAAATAAATTTTTTTCTTATTTTAAAAGTTAAATCTGTTGAGTTCCATTTCAGTTAATGAATTAAATTTTTATTTAGGGTGAACACATATGCGTAAAAAAATGTCAATTTTATTCTGTCAAACATATTCTTTCTATATGCAACTTGGTGCAAGCATTTCAAGCATATTGGCTATGTCTATCACAATTCTGGCAGGCCTTAAAAATCCGGAATGAACGCAGTAGTATATGATGAAATATATTTTGTGAATTCAGTTGCCTTTTCTCCTATCAACTCCATATTCCACATTGCCAAATGTATAACGTAAATCGACTCGATTTATCTTCATGCAGTTGCTTGATGCCTTGGCGCTAAGCCAGCTAACAATGAAAACTGTGAAGCAAAATCTTTGGTGGGCTTTTGCATACAACATTGTAAGTTTTCATCTGTTTTTTTTTCTTTTGGATTTGCTTATGGCTCTCTTTCTTGCAAAGCAAGCAAGTAATAAACTTTGATAACAAGTGTTTGCCGCTTCTTGTAGCATTGTTGTTACCAGAAACAATTTCATACCAACCCTTTATATCTTACGACTTCTGTAAATATTGGGTGTGCCTGAGCCTGACTGAAAGGCAAAATCCAGTTTGTTCCTTCTAATAATTCACTTTTATTTTACTTCTTTATGTGAACATCTGATACTGCTTTGGTTTTTACTAATATAGGTTGGAATTCCAATTGCCGCTGGAACATTACTGCCCCTTACGGGGACAATGCTAACGCCATCAATTGCTGGAGCCCTTATGGGTCTGAGTTCTATTGGGGTGGTAACAAATTCGCTGCTCTTAAGATTCAGATTTTCCTTACAACAGCAGCAAGCTTACAGATCATCACTGCAACCGCCACCGCCACCGCCACCCTATGCTGCCGTTGATATCAACAATGATCTTGCGATGGATCATTCAAAAGCAAAATTGAAGAAGCCTGATTCTATAACATAGCTAAGAATATATTCTGCCTCTTATAGATGGAATGAGCTACAACTGCAGAAATGTTAGAAATTAAGGGACCCAACTCTTTTTCCTCACTTACATTCAAATAAGTTAAAATCTTTTCGGCTGATAATCTGTAAACAACTCAATGATCCCTTAATTTCTTTTTTCTTATAGTGTATTTTCATTTTGCTGGCTATTGAATTTTTTAATCTAATTTTTGTTTATAATTTGAATATCACTGTTTAAAATCAAATGTAATATTATTCTAATTTGGTAACTATTCAAATTTTCATAGTAAAGATTTGGTTAAAAACCTAATAGAAAGTAGTTTTTACATATTGAATCCGCATATGTAGGGATACAAATCTTCTGAAAAAAATTATGAATGATAGATTAGACCGTTATTGTAATGAACTGATAACTGTAAATTTTGTTTAAATAGTATATTTTCAATCAGTATAGAATTCTAAAATTAATAAAAAAAGAAAAAAAAATGATGGGATCAAACTTAGAATGATGTTCCTTCCTTTCAGTCTATGTTCCTGTACCGTAAACTGTTAACGGCACTACAAGAAATAATAGAAAATTGTGAATCCTGCTGTGATTAATACATCGGTTGGCTGGGTTGTAAGCCGGTGTGCGTGGATGCTGCTACTGGTACGTTAAGGGACATATAAGTGGTATTTTGATTGTGTGTATTAACAGGTTCCATGCTCTACTTGCACCAAGATGTAAGGGTCTAAACTCTACTCTCAAAAAAATTTTCACATCCGTACGCACCACAGGATCCCGATCGCACCAATTGCACCCCTTGAGTTCAATGATGACAAGGGGCGATAGAACATGCAAGGTTTCATCGGCTCTTTCACTTCATTCTCATAATGTTCTCTAACCATAATATATTTCATATATCCAGACTGAGATTAAGAGGTTTTTGCAGTCCTTGTATGGCCTGGAAAATAGAAAAGGTAAAGACACAAAACATGCAGGGAAAGAGAAGAGGAAGCCACTTGATTGCTACACCAAGTTAGAGCAAGGCCTAATGCTTTCACTGAAGAAGAACCCATTTCTCCTTGCTTCTTATCCCTGTTAGTGCTAATCCAATACAAGTTAATATCAACAGCTGACAGGTGTAACTAATCACAGTTGTTTGCTTTCTTTTCCTTTGTTTTCGTTTTAGTAAGGGTTCCCCACATAGGAGCAACTGGCCACCATATGTGCCTACCCAAAATAAAGCAGACAATCTACCGAAGCCAAAGGCGATCTTTACGGATAGACAATCACAAAGGGTATGAAAGTTGGCAGGAGGATTATACCAGATCAAGACAATGCTGCCAATTACGCACATGGCAGTACGACATTGCTAAAATAATATATATATACCTGGTGACATTAACGTCAACCAATTGAATTGGTCTGGGTGGTGTAGTTGGTTATCACGCTAGTCTCACACACTAGAGGTCCCCGGTTCGAACCCGGGCTCAGACAGAATTTATCTTTTTTCAACCATTTTCTCAGTTTTGCAATTTATGAAACCAAAGAGAAGAAAGATATATGGTAGCTGAGAAAATGCCAACAGTGTAAGCCATACTTTGCAATTATTATCGTTAATACAATTCATCGTGGTCCTCAATTTATACAAAAACATAGATAAATATAATTCAAGTTTGCATCAAGCACGAACCTTTTAAAGAATCTTCACGATCCACAACATGAAGTCTTAATGATAACCAAGAGGAGCAGGCGCGGCTTTCAATTCCTTTCCGGCAAAATGAATATCCTGCTTATAACAACATTGAAACCACCCCATATATATCACAATCAAGTCCCCAAAAACAATGTATGAAACTGTTAGAGGCAAATATGATGGCAAGAAACATTGATATATAGTGAGGGAAAGTAATACGTACAGAAGCGAAATGGTTTACGTCCCTATGGTGAGCTTCATCAGCACAAATTACAGTTATAACCTCCTTCAACCTAGCATCTTTAGGCAATCTCCAATAATCTATTGCAATGGCAGGGGCTGCAACATTTTCTATTGCACCACTTTCAATGTCCTTCAAGTACTCTGTATACGAGTGAATGGCTTCCTCCTCCAAATACCCAACAATTCTATGTGCCAATTTGGGTGAAAGCATATACAGAACAAAGAAAGCATTGAAGAAGACTCCCTGCACAGTTAGAACAAGAAGCCTTTCATACCACTTGGGTTTCACAAGCTCCACCATTGTCATTAAATGCATCCTCTCGTTCTCTGCTTCTTCAAGCAACGCTTTGATCCAACCACCACTTTGTTGGAACTTACGGAGAGATTTCAAATGCAGAAGCATCCCTCCAACCATGCCAGGGACGGCCGCTACTGTTTCCAGCATCATAGCTCGAGAGCCGTATCGTCTCTGCGTTTCAAGAAAGCCATATATCAAGTCCATTGTCACCGTTATTGTTGGAACTGTTGTTCCAATAGGGTCGGAAGCGTGTAAATTATTGTACTAAAAAATCACACAAAGTTCAATTCCCAGGGAAGAGAGGTGGATCACATGGATCTCTTAAATACCAAGTCTTTCCTTAGACAGAATATCCCTTCTATAGTAATTTAATAGCACAATTAAATACTACTATTATACCCTCAAATATTGAAAGAAAAATAGGACAAGAAAGAACACAAGAGATTTAACGAGGTTCGGTAAATTATACCTACGTCCTCGGGCACTAACACCAGATGATAACTTTACTATCTCCAAAATATTACAAACAAATAGAATTCCTTAAGAATTCTCAAATGGGAGAAGAGAGAAAACTAAGAGAGAAAGATTAGTTGGGATGGTTGAAATGAAAAATGAAAAGGCCTATTTATAGTTGAGGTTCAGGGACTAACTTGCAAATGGCCTAAAAAATTAGGGACCAAAATTGCAATTATCCCATTCAACTTTTCAACATTCGGTGCAACTTGCTCAACCTTTTTAACAAGTTGCTTCCTACCTTTGTTGACTTTTCAACAATCTCCACCTTGAAGATTTGATTAGGATAATCACATCTTCACATACTTCCTTCAACTCCCCAAATTCGATAAAGCTATCTTTTGTAGTGCCTCCAAATGCGCTCTCGAGCGCCATACACCTAAAGGTGCTCAAATTCTCAGGATGTTAATCAAGTTCAAACAATGATTAAACTTGATTGTTGTTACCACCTTGGTCATCATATCTGCGGGATTATCTGCTGTCGGAATCTTCTGAAGTAGAATTTTTCCTTTTTCAAAGACTTCCCGCACAAAGTGATATCTTACGTCGATATGCTTGGTTCTTGAATGATAGACTTGATTTTTCGCTAAATGAATAGCACTCTGACTGTCACAATATAGACTAATGTGACTTTGAACAACTCCCAAGTCTTTCAATAATCCATTAAGCCAAATAGCCTCCTTAACAGCTTCTGTAACTGTCATATATTCTGCCTCTGTAGTAGACACAGCTACTGTAGACTGTAAGGTAGACTTCCAACTCACTGGGGCTTTCGCAAGAGTAAACAGATACCCCGTAGTTGAACGACGTTTATCTAAATCACCAGCAAAGTCGGAATCAACATATCCAACTACAAACTGACCAAGTGCTTCATCCTGTTCAAAAATTAAACCAACATCTACGGTTTTTTGAAGATACCGTAGAATCCATTTCACAGCTTGCCAATGTCCTTTTCCAGGATCATGCATATACCTGCTCACAACTCCAACAGCTTGTGAAATGTCAGGCCTCGTACACACCATCGCATACATCAAACTCCCAACTGCATTAGCATATGGGACTTTTGCCATGTATTCTCTTTCTTCTTCAGTTTTCGGAGATAATTGAGCACTAAGTTTCAAATGAGAAGCAAGTGGGGTACTTACATGTTTTGTGTTTTCATTTACACCAAAACATTGTAATACCTTTTTCAGATATTGCTTCTGATTCAAACAAAGCTTGCCTCTCTGTCTATCTCTACTTATCTCCATGCCGAGAATCTTCTTGGCCTCACCTAGATCTTTCATCTCGAACTCTTGATTCAACTGAGCCTTCAGCTTATCTATCTCATTTTGGCTCTTCGAAGCGATTAACATATCATCAACATACAAGAGTAGATAAATGAAAGATCCGTCATGCAGCTTCTGCAAATATACACAATTGTCATATTTGCTTCTTGTGTACTTCTGCCTTCTCATAAAGCTATCAAATCGCTTGTACCACTGCCTCGGGGATTGCTTCAATCCATATAGCGATTTGTTCAGCTTACAAACCCAATTTCTACCACCAGCATCTGTGTATCCTTCGGGCTGAGTCATATAGATCTCCTCTTCTAACTCACCATGCAAGAAAGCCGTCTTAACATCAAGTTGAGCTAGCTCCAAATTCAACTGTGCTACCAAGGCCAACAAAATTCTAATGGAGGAATGCTTCACAACAGGGGAAAATACATCATTGTAGTCAATTCCCTCCTTCTGAGCGTAGCCTTTAGCTACCAATCTTGCCTTGTAGCGAATATCCTTCTTGCTAGGAGATCCATCTTTCTTTGCGAATACCCACTTGCATCCGATTGCCCTTTTACCTTTCGGTAATTGCGCCAACTCCCAAGTATTGTTCTTCAGGAGAGACTGCATTTCTTCATCCATGGCGCTTTTCCATTTATCACTTTCTAAGCTTTGCATTGCTTCTTGATAAGTGATAGGAATATCATCAACAACGGGAAGGGCGTAGGCTACCATATCAGTAAATCGAGCAGGTTTACGAATTTCTCTCCGTGGCCTTGCAACTGCAACTGGTTCTGGTGTACTTAGTGGTTCTTGGGTCAGAACCTCTTCAACCTCTAATTCCTCCATTGTGGCTGGAGAATTAGACTTATTAACTGGGCAAATCCCCATCTGCTCAAACTCCACCTGTTTTGGAGTACACTCCACCTGCTGTGGAGTATTGCTCGTCTGAATATCTTTATCTGCTACCTTTTTCAATGTGGCAGATTCATCAAAGGTAACATCTCTGCTACAGATCATTTTCTTTGTGCTTAAGCACCAAAGACGAAATCCCTTCACTCCAGAAGTGATTCCCATAAAGAGAGCTTTCTTTGCCCTCGGATCTAACTTTGACTCCTTCACATGGTAATATGCAGTGGATCCAAACACATGTAAGGAATCATAATCTGTAGCCGGTTTTCCAGACCATACCTCCATAGGAGTTTTTCTTTCTAATGCAGATGATGGCAAACGATTAACAAGATGGCCAGCGTATGTCACAGCCTCAGCCCAAAATTGCTTGCCCAACCCAGCATTGGACAACATACATCGAACTTTCTCCAGCAATGTTCGATTCATACGCTCTGCCACTCCATTCTGTTGTGGTGTATCCCTAATTGTGAAGTGTCGAACAATACCATACTCTTGGCACACATCGAAGAACGGATCACTTTTATATTCCCCTCCATTGTCCGTCCTAAGCCGCTTGATTTTCTTGCCAGTCTGGTTTTCGATCATAGTTTTCCATTTAAGAAAAACTCCAAGCACTTCATCTTTAGTTTTCATGGTATACACCCAAACTCTTCTGGAAAAGTCATCAACAAAAGTAACAAAGTAGTGTTTTCCTCCCAACGAAGGTGTTTTGGAAGGCCCCCACACATCTGAGTGAATATATTCCAAAATACCTTTTGTATTATGGATAGCAGTGCCGAATTTCACTCTCTTTTGCTTTCCCAGAACACAGTGCTCACAAAATTTTAATTTGCAAGCCTTTGCACCTTTCAACAATCCTTGCTTTGCCAGAATTTGCAAGGATTTTTCGCTGGCATGTCCCAACTTCATATGCCACAACTGCATTGAGTCCAAGTCTTTGTTACCGGAAGCTGCAGCGACTGCTCCAATAACTGTACTACCTTGGTAGTAATACAAGTTATTTTTCCTGATGCCCTTCAATATCACAAGTGCGCCAGATGTCACTTTCAAAATCCCATCTCTCATAGTAACAACTGAACCATTGGATTCCAAGGCTCCCAATGAGATGAGATTTTCTTCAAACTGGGCACGTACCGAACATCAGTCAGAACTCTGGTTGATCCATCTTGATTCTTTAATTGGATTGAACCTATCCCAACAGTTTTACAGGCATTGTCATTGCCCATATAAACAACTCCTCCATTTAGTTCTACTAAATCAGAGAACCACTCCCGTTAGGGGACATATGATAGGTACAACCTGAATCCAATATCCACTCATCTGAATGGAACGACGATGATGATGCAACCAGTGATAGTTCAGAGTCACTAGTATCATGCTTAGCAACACAAGCATCTACAGCAGCTTTTCCCTTATTCTTCAGCTTTGGACAATTTTTCTTCCAGTGGCCTTTTTCATGACAAAAAGCACATTCATCTTTCCCGAGTCTGGACTTTGACTTTGATCTCCCCTTTTGAGTTTTCTTCCGAGTGTATGAACGACCTCGGACTACTAAAGCTTCTGTATCTCTGATTGAGTTTTTCTGTTTGTCCTTCTTTCTCTGTTCATAACTGTATAAGGCCGCACAGACTTCGCTCAGAGATATATCACTCCTGCCATGAAGTAGAGTAGTTTCTAGGAACTCAAACTCCTCAGGAAGTGACCCCAACAGCATCAAAGCCAAATCTTCATCTTTGAATGTCTCATCCATATTCAGCAAATCAGTGACTAACTGATTAAATTTGGTGATGTGATCATTCATTGTGGTACTTGGGACGTATGTGAAGCGAAATAGTCTTTTCTTCAAGTGGAGCTTATTTTGACTGTTTTTCTTCAAAAAATTTTCTTCAAGTGCCACCCACAACTTATTTGCAGAAGTCTCCTTTGAAAAAGCATACCTCTGCTCTCGAGAAAGGCATGATCGAATTGTGCCACATGCCAACCGATTGATCGCCTTCCAATCTTTCTCCTGTACATCATCTGGTTTTTCTTCATCAATGGCAATGTCTAGACCCTGCTGAAAAAGGGCATCTAGAACCTCACTTTGCCACATACCAAAATGGCCTGTGCCATCAAAGATCTCCACGGCCAATCTTGCATTTGCAATTGTCGGTCTTGTCCACATGGACGATGTTGAAGCTCCTACACCGACCGTTTTCTCCATAATCTTTCAATATACCTAAGGAAATCTTTTCTGATGTGGAAGATCAGTTTAAACTGCAACCACAGAGCATACTACGATTAACCTTCGGCTCTGATACCACTTGTTGTTCCAATAGGGTCGGAAGCGTGTAAATTATTGTACTAAAAAATCACACAAAGTTCAATTCCCAGGGAAGAGAGGTGGATCACATGGATCTCTTAAATACCAAGTCTTTCCTTAGACAGAATATCCATTCTATAGTAATTTAATAGCACAATTAAATACTACTATTATACCCTCAAATATTGAAAGAAAAATAGGACAAGAAAGAACACAAGAGATTTAACGAGGTTCGGTAAATTATACCTACGTCCTCGGGCACTAACACCAGATGATAACTTTATTATCTCCAAAATATTACAAACAAATAGAATTCCTTAAGAATTCTCAAATAGGAGAAGAGAGAAAACTAAGAGAGAAAGATTGGTTGGGATGGTTGAAATGAAAAATAAAAAGGCCTATTTATAGTTGAGGTTCAGGGACTAACTTGCAAATGGCCTAAAAAATTAGGGACTAAAATTGCAATTATCCCATTCAACTTTTCAACATTCGGTGCAACTTGCTCAACCTTTTTAACAAGTTGCTTCCTACCTTTGTTGACTTTTCAACAGGAACAATATGTAAGTCGTGAGTTCGAGCATGCCACTACGAATAGTTCAGGATTTGTATAAGAAAATATCAAAATAATTAGAAAAAGGTCAAAAAAAAAAAAAAGGAAAACCTGGAAGAAAATATCTGTAGGAAGGCGAAGGAGTTTAACAGTCCAGAAAGCGAATTTATCAACGAAGTTCTTTGGGACATGACGCTTTTTCAAGTCAATTGACAGCTCTGCGCTGTAAGTTTCCCATGGCTACATTAGGAGTCCAAACAAACAGACGTCAAAGCTAAGGAGTAATGGAAATCACTCAAAACGAATCTCTAAATCTTTCAGATCAGCTTTAGATGAAATAATAATAATTTAAAATGCTGTAACAGAACATAATAAGGAGTTCATTTCTCAATTCTGCAACATGTAAATGTTTAAGTAAAGCTGAATTACTCTTTTGACTAACACGAAGTTATTCATTTTAAATCTTTAAATTATCCGCTAATAATTTTAAAAAGAATGCAAAGAACAGAGCAACTATAGATTGTTACACAACAAGAATAAATCAAGTTTAACGTAAATGGAGAAGACGTAAAATAGAACAGAAGAAGATAATAAACCGCTAATTATCATGAAACGAGATTTGAAGTTTAAAGTTAAACTATGGAAAAAAGATAAAATGGTACCATGAAACAATTCCAGGGCCAGTCGGTGCCGTCCGTTCTGGTGATCTTAGGTCTAGAAATCCCCCAATAACTTAACGCCGACGAATCCTTTCCCTTCGTCTCTTCCGTCACTGAGTTCTCCATTTTCTCTTCCCTTCCAGAAGACGCATTTCCCACAGAAGCAGGAGTAGAGCTCATCATCCTTCTCCATTCAAATCTTACAAGCGTCACAACGTTATGTTGTCCGCTTAACTCCAAGCTTCTCTCAACTATGGCGGAGCTGCAAACGTGACCGTTGCTGATGCTTCGGCCATGGCTCAGGTGGCTCTGCATCACCGACCTTACTATAAAACGATTCATTTTCTTCCCTCTCTTTTTTCGTTTCGTTTTATTTTGATGATGAATTTGTGGAAATCGAATAAAAGCGTGGAGGTTATATAATATGGAGCGAAGAAGGGGAAATAGTTGATGTTAGTGAGCTTCATACGCAGATCAGATATTTGAAAAAGCGTCAACCTATTATGACGTTCATGTACACCACATTTTTAGCGAGCTGCCAAATTGTTGTCGAGAAACAATAATTGCCGCCAAATAAGCCTCAATTAAATTTTAAGCGGAGCTGCTACTACTAGGCATATAGATGAAATTAAATAAAATAAGCATAATTTAATTAGTAAATATACACAAAATTTGACTAAAAAAATTAGAAATATTAAACAAAGTGTTCATGCACATGCCAAATTCCAGCAAAGTTGAGTGTGATACATACTTTCACATTACTTGATTTAAATTATTTATATTTTATAAATGAATAATTCCAATTCAACTAAATTTATATTTTCTTTTATTGTTCTTCTATTCGATCTTTTAACATTTTAGATTTTTTGTTAAGTCTAATTAATATTTTTTTAATATTAAAAAAATACAATTAAATAATATGAACCTAATTTATGCAATAAAAGGATTGAAACTTAGTATTACTTTACTCGGAATTAGAGGTGTACATGGATTGAGTCGAGTTTGGGCAAGTCCAACCAATATTTTAGGCTGGGTCCGGACATGACTCGAAAAACGGACTTAAAATTTTATCTAAGCCCGATTCGAATAAGAATGCTAAAACTTGGCCCAGCCCGATTGTATTAAATTTTTTATATATTTTTTTAATAATATAATACATAAAAAAATTGAAACATTAAAATAAATGTTTCCCAACGTATTAAAAATAAATTTTTAAAAAAATGTATACTTAAATAATGCTAATATAAATCGAACTTAACAAGTAAATGCCTCTAAAATAATATCAAAATTAACAATAAAACAAAAGTTATACAATATCCAAATAATAACAATAAAATAATAGTAACATAATAGTGAAATGATAGTAAAATATTGAAAAAATAATAACAAAATAACAACAAACCAGCAAGAAAACAAAAAAAAATTAGTTTTTTTCTATTCAAGTTTGCGTTGGATCGACTCAAAAAAGCCTTATATATGTTTTAATTTATTTTCTATACAGAACTTATTTTTTTGTCTAAATTTATTTTTCAAACTTATATTTTTACTTAAACACTCCTACTTTTTAGATAAATTTATCCGGCCCACCCATGAAGAAGTCTTGGAATGCTTCATTCGTCATCATCAGAACCGTTGCGAGCTACTGGTGGGGTAATAATATGTCGGCCATGATGTTTTTAAGTCTCAAGGCTAATATCGTTTAAATTCTTCAGTCTGAATCTGCTAAACCAAAATGGGTTCAATTTGCACGAAAATTAACGATATCAACGCCATTGTCTGTTTTAACATAAGTCCATTCACGCCCGCCTTCATTGTACATTGCACGTCTAATGCATCGCCTGTTACCACCACTGGTACCAGCGCAAAGGCTGCTTCATCAACGCTGAATCTCTTTCTTTAAATCGTCACTGTCCGTAACATACTGCCTTGGTCAGCTTTACAAATGTAAAATAATATCCCTAACGGTTACAACAACTGTCTGGGTGGTGTAGTTGGTTATCACGCTAGTCTCACACACTAGAGGTCCCCGGTTCGAACCCGGGCTCAGACAATGGTTTTTTTTTTTTTCAATTTTCATAAGAAACACCAGAGAAGAGCAGGAAGATACGGTGGTTTTTTCCTTCATTGAAGATACGGTGTTAAGATAATGTCAAATACTCTCCATTTATAATGGTCACTTAATATTGGAAAATTTATCATATTAATCGTGGTCCAATCGTCCATACATCAATATACAAAATGTAACGTAATTCAAGTATGCATCAAGCAAGAATCTCGGACAGATTCTACACGATCCAATATCAGTCTCAATGATAACCAAGAGGAGCAGGCGCCTCTCTCAATTCCTTTCCCTGAAAATGAATATCCTGCACACAACAACATTGAACCCAGCGCAAAAAAGCATTAACATCATAATCCAATCCAAAAAATATTATTAAATAACAGATAATGAGAAAGAGGGAATATAATACGTACAGAAGCAAAATGATTTACATCCCTATGATGTGCTTCATCAGCACGAATCACAGTTATGACATCCTTCAACGTGGCATCTTTAGGTAACCTCCAGTAATCTATTGCAATGGCAGGGGCTGGTACATTCTCAATCGCACCACTATCAATGTCCTTCAAATACTCTGTATATGAGTGAATGGCTTCCTCCTCCAAATACCCAACAATTCTATGCGCCAATTTGGGCGAAAGCATATACAAAACAAAGAAGGCATTAAAGAAGACTCCCTGCACGGTTAGAACAAGGAGCCTTTCGTACCACTTGGGTTTAACAAGCTCCACCATTGTCATCAAATGCATCCTCTCGTTCTCTGCTTCTTCAAGCAAGGCTTTGATCCAACCACCACTTTGCTGGAATTTACGGAGAGATTTCAGGTGCAGAAGCATGCCCCCAACCATACCAGGGACGGCCGCCACTGTTTCCAGCATCATAGCTCGACAGCCATATCGTCTCTGCATTTCAAGAAAACCATACATCAAATACCAAAATAGTTAAACGAAAGCTTTCAAAATCATGTCAAGACAACTACGGATCTAAGCAAGTGTTGGCGTATACACATGTATAAGTCAAATGCGAGAAGAACGCATGAAAGTTGAATTGAACCAATTACATAACAATGTAATCATAAAACGGAAAAGGTAGAAGGAAAACCTGGAAGAAGATATCTGTAGGAACGCGAAGGAGTTTGACCGTCCGGTAAGCGAATTTATCAGTGAAATTCTTTGGCTTATGGTGCTTCTTCAAATCAATTGACAGGTCTGCTTTGTAAGTTTCCCATGGCTACATGAGTACAAACAAACAGAACAAATTATCATCGGTCAAACTACAGAGCAATGGAAATTTCTCAAATCCTTAGAACTCTTTCAGATCAGTTTTATATGAAAAGATTAATAATAATTTCAAAATCCTTCAAAAAATAAATAAATAATGAGTTTATTTCCGCTACATGTAGATATTTCTTTCAAGTTGACTCTTCGATTTAACGAATTTATTCATCTTTAATCTTTAATTTTATCCGCTAAAAAAATCAAAGAACAGAGGAATCGTACTTTGGTTTCTATAACATCCAAACACGACCTTAGATTTTGATCTACAGTTACAAGTCAGTTAGACCCAAGAAGGAAAAGAAAAAATAATGCAAAAAAAGGCTAAATCAATAAGATCATTAAACCTTTCAGAAAATTATTAAAAAAAACCAAAGAAAAGTCAAGTTTAACGAAATGGAAAATGCATAAAAAAGGAACGGATGATAATTAAACGCTCATATCTTGTAAAAATAAAATGAATTTTGAAGTTTAAAGTTTAAACTAAAGAAGATAATATGGTACCATGAAACAATTCCAAGGCCAGTCGGTGCCATCCTCTCTGGTGATCTTAGGCCTTGAAATTCCCCAATAACTTACAGCCATAACCTCATTTTCCTTCGTCTCTTCCTTCACCGAGTTCTCCGTTTTGTCTTCCTTCTCAGATGTCGCTTTTTCCACAGAAGCAGGAGAAGAGCTCATCATCCTCCTCCATTCAAATCCACCAAACGCCACACCGTTACGTTGGCCGCTCAACTGCAAGCTTCTTCCAACTATGGCGGACCTGTAGACTTGCCCGTTGCCGATGCAGATGCTGCTACTGCAATAACTTCGGCCATTGATCAGGCCCCGCATCACCGACCTTACTACAAAACGATTCATTTTCTTCTTCTTTTGCGCTCTTACTGTTAAAATGCAACAAAAGCATGGAGGGGTAGCGGTTATATATAATAGAGGAAAGAAGCTAGAGAAGGATCAAGAAAGGTTGGAGGAGGAGGAAAACAGTTTATGATTCGCTGTTTCGCGGTGTATCTTTATTGACTTACTGGGGTCTTAATCTGCCGTTCCTTGGGGGGCAAGAAATTTTATGCTAAGCTCAGATTTGAAGAGGGTCAAATATGATGTGACTTTTGCACTACCAAATTGTTACCCAGCGAATATCGCTGGAGTGTGGCGGCTACATTCTGATCTGAATTCTCTACGGGTGAAAAAATAGTTATTTATTGAAGATATTTTTTTATTAATAATCAACGGCTGTAATTGGAATCCTACAAATCTGAAGGATGAGATCTAATCAAATTTGTATTATTTATTTAATTTATTAAACGCTTCATGGTAGCTAACGTTTATTATACCCTTGATTTTTCACAAAATTTACGTCCCTGCCACTAGATTTTCCTATCTTATGGGAATTTAATTTAGTACAATTATTACGGCCACGAGTCTCTTCTACGAGCCGCTTGTATTGTTTTGACGTCGCGGCTCAGCATTTTAGTGACACGCGTCAGATTAATAGGCAGATATTTGAAAATTATGTCAACCCGACCTGACGTTTGCTGTCCAGAAAAACAATTACCGCAAAATAACTGAAAATTAGATGGTTAAAAAAAGCTTCATAACTTTTATGGGGTTAATATCACGGTTAACCCCTGAATCTTATTGAAACGTGTAATATGATACTTACAAATTGCAGTTTAGTGCCTGCACTATAACGACAAAGTTATTTTTCACGCATGATGCATTTTGTTCAATATCGCTGGAGTGTAGCGGCTTTACATTGCATATAAAAAAGTATTTAATTGCATAATGAGGCTAAATGATTTTTAAAAAAGTAATAATATTCTAAAAATATATTATTTTAATTCGCAGACATTAAAGCACAAATAATGATAGAAAGTAAGGACAAAACAAACGTTTTTATAATTCATGAATAATGAGGAAAAGTAAGAACAAAATAAACAAAGAATAATGTAATTATAACTCACATATTACAACAAATAATTTCATCTTTAATAGACATGAACAGGGGCGAAACCAGGGGGGGCAGGCATGGGCCCCGCCCCCTAAAATGGGAAATTTTCATTTAGGCCCTTTAGATTTTTTTAAAATTTTAAATTAGTAAAGGTAAAATTTCACTTTGGCCCCCCCTAAAATTATAAAAATTCAATTTAATCCTTTAAAAATTATAAATATATAGACTATAAAAAATTAAAATTTCCTTCGGCCCCCAAAAATTTTTTTCTGACTTCGCCCCTGGACATAAATTATTCAACTAAAAAGTTTATTCCTATTCCACCCCAACCAAGTAAAACACAAGAAAGAATATTCAAGTCACTAAACCACATACAATCATTATCACCAGCGGCGGAGCGAGGGTGTCATGTCCTTCAAATGAAAATTTTCTCATTTAAATTTTTTTATAATTTATAAAATTTTAAATTGATAATAGTAAAATTACACTTTATCCTCTCAAAAATGATAAAATTTGATATACTCCTTCAAAAATTATTAAGATATAGGCTATTAAAATAATAAAATTATATTTTTATTGTCGTAAAAATATACAATTTAATTCCGCCACTAATTATCACTAAGCAAAATACAATTCTTTCATCACAGTTGCTTTTCGAATAGATAAACAATTAGTTATAAAATATGTTTCATTTCTATGAGTAAGAATTGAACTCTAAAATAATAAATTAGAGTAACCACCCCATTACTTATAATTGTTTGTTGTTAGTGTTGGATTTTACTCATCAATCTAAATATCATACCACCCCAATATAACATCAAAGTACTTATAGGGTACAACCTTGGTTAATCTCGTTGCTAGTCCCTCGCATACGAATCTTTATTCTCACTTCTCTTTAAGTACATTCAAATATAAATATTCCATTCACTATCTCGATTTTGAAATTTTAAAATATGCTTTAAATCTTTATACACTTCGTACATTTGAAATTTAGATTTTTCTACTTTTATTAAAAAGAATTTAGTCATTGATTTTCAGATTTCAAATCTCAAGTTCAATTGTTAAATCTAACTAATTTCTTCTGTTAAATTTATTGATGTGATATTTTGAAATTAAATAAAAGCACTCATTTATTATTCATATAACAAAAAATAGTAATGTAATGAACCTAAATTTAACAAAAGAATATTAGTGATGAAAGGGGATTAAATTTTAAATTTACAAAAAAATATAAAGGGATCTAGAGCATATTTTTCCATATTGAAAACATGGCTTTTTAAAGTTTTGGCATATTGCTAGAAAAAACAAATTTGATTTGGAATTTGAACATAAAAAATCTATTGTGATTTAGGAATTCAGGTTCCAGAAACATAATTTGATTTGGGAATAAAATATGCTAATTAGAGTTCCAAAACCTAAATTAGGGTTTATAATCCCTAGCCTTTTAGTTCAATTATTATCCAAATTGAGTGCTTGAAATTGCAAATAAGTATATTTGGATCGATTTAGGCCTTTGGGCCTTTGCCAAAAAAGGAAAAAATTGTTTTGGGTCCAATCTTACTATTGGATTTCGATTTGGGTCATTCATATATGAAATTGTTTTAGGGATTTATTACTATTTTTTCTTTTTTTCAATTACTAGAGGTTCAAGGGATTCAGATTATATTTGGAACTTTGCGTTTACTGCTACTGATTTCCGATTACCGGGGCTTCAGATGATTGAAAATAGATTGTGTTTCATCTTTTTATTATGCTTAAATTTGGTATTTAACTAACTTTAATTTCTAATGTAATTTGATCTTTGTAATTTTATATTATTATTATTAAGTAGTCTAAATAATTAATATCATTAATTTTTTAATTAAAAATAAAGTGATTTTAATAATTTGAATACTACAAGGGTTTTAGAGACGGATACATGGCTTTTATTTCTATTAGATTCTCTTTGTTTTTTTTTTTATAGTATAAAATAATGATCAAATTTCAGTTTTAGCCCTTATATCATATTGAAACTTGGTGTTTATTCTATATACCTTATTTTTAACATAAAATTGATCCTTTTATTTTTATAATGTCATTAGTTAGTTTAAATATTTAATATTATTAACTATTCCAATTAAAATGTTCACGTAAATTTTTCTTAAAAATATTATTCTAATTAAAAATATATTTTATTAAGACAAATTCGAATGAATCTTTTTAAGAAAAAAATCTATATAACCCATCACGAAACATGGGAATCATACTATTTCCAAAATTGGAAATTCTTTTTCAAAATTTTAATTTGTTAATAATTTGTTTGAAATATTGTTGGAATTTAAAAATAAAATGTTATTATTAATCTATTGTGAAGAAAATATGAAAAGGTCTTCTAGAAATGGGTTTTTTGACAGTTTTTCCAAAATCTAAGCTTTCAGCTTTTCCAAATCCATTTAATTCAAACACAATTTGAAGATAAAAAGCATTGAACTCAATTGGTTGATAGCGCGT
Source organism: Gossypium hirsutum (assembly GCF_007990345.1). Lineage (NCBI taxonomy): Eukaryota > Viridiplantae > Streptophyta > Magnoliopsida > Malvales > Malvaceae > Gossypium > Gossypium hirsutum. The sequence continues at coordinate 109,125,609 of NC_053426.1, forward strand.
GCAAATATTAAAAAAAAAGTGTCATTTTCATTATTAACAACTATAGGTTAAATAAGGCGAATATGCGATTTTTTTTTAAATTAGACTTTTAGGTTGATTTTAAATTTAATTTAAAAAATAGGCCGTTGTTAGAAAGATAAAATGTAAAAGCGGTTCTAATTGGACGAGTTTTTCAGGACCTGACACCTATCTAGAAAATTCGTTCAGCTAAACATGCTTTTTATTTTTCTTTTTTAAAATTGACCTAAAAGCCTAATTAATTTAAAAAACTATCTTTTGGCCTAATTTAGCCTTAATTTTTGGCATAATAACTTTTAATATTTATATTTTTTATTAATTTGACTATTATTCTTTTTTTAAGCTAAATTATATTAAAAGAGTCGAATTTAACCATCAATTTTTCATAAAGAGTTAAATTGTTAGTTTTTTAATAGAAATATTGATTAAAATACTAAATTTTCAAATATGGCAACTTATAATGCAATCTATGAGTATTTTATACTATCTTTTTTAGTTTTTATGAACTTTTTTTTATATTTTTTGAATATTTTTATAATTTTTAAATTATTTGTTGACATATAAGATAAATAGTATCATGTCAGCATAAATTACGTACGGATTATCATACAGGTTGTCAATCTAATATCATTAAAAAATTAATAATTTAGTCCAGTTAAAAAATAATTTAACTCTTTTTAAAAGATTAATAATTAAATTTAACCCAAAAATTAATGACCAACTTGGTGAAAAATATAAATATTTAAAACTAAAATCATGAAAATTTTCATAAATGACTCATTAGCGTATTCTATAAATTAACTTTATTAATGAATTTTTTTTAGAGAAAAAGAACTTTTGCGATGATTGATAATGACAGTTTCAAATTACACATTTTTTTTTCTAATTTGAAAATTTTTAGTGCATTTTTCATTTTAAAGGATTTTGGACCATCTGGTGTCATTAGTCAAAAATAAAACTTTATTAAAATTTATTATTAACCGACCAACTAAATAAAAATTAAAATTCAACAAAGTGTATGTCATTAGTCAAAATTAAAACTTTATTAAAATTTAATATCAATCCACCAACTAAATAAAATTAAAATTCAACACAATTGTATTTAGGGTAAATTACGTATGTTTAAGTTTTTTGAACCAGTCAAACATCCATATTTACAAGTGAATGAATTAAAATAAAGTAGTCGATTGAATCTTAGTTCTATTTGTATGAGTATTATTGTCAATGCAAGAGGACGTGCGTTTTAAGTGCATTGAAATACATTATCTTTCTATTTATAAGCTGTGAAGGGATTATGAATAGTCCTAAGCATCGTCTAAAGAAGAACATATACAATCAAAACATATAATATATAAATCACTTAATTTCGAATAACATAAAATTAGCCTAAAACAATCATCTTGGTATAGTTGTTTAAGCTTTATGTTAATTTGGCAAAATTGCATTCATTTTATACAAATGCAGGTAATAGTTTCAATTTTTTATATTTGCTTTAGTTAAATCAATTAAATTTTCAATTTTAATTATTTGATATATATATTCACTTTTAATTCAGTTTCATATTTACTTTAATTAAATTGAATCAATCAAATTATAAACACTTTATCTATTTAATATTACAATTATGAACATAGAAATTTATATTTAATTATTTAAATCATTTTGAATATCATATATATGAACTAATGAATGAAACATTTATATTATTAAATACATTTTATAAATTTCTAAGCAAAAAGCTTCAATTTAATAAAAATATTTTAATTAATACACATTATCAGTTCGTGTGAGAGTAAAATAACTAGTATACATACTATAGTAATATGAGATTACAAAAAAAAGAAAAGAAAAGAAAAGAAAAAAAGTAGTCATGTTCAGATTCCAGTTTTTGACACTTGACACTCTTTATTTGAGTAACTTATTTACAATATAGGTAAATTACTCACTTACCCTTTATCTTTTAAAATTTTAAAGTTATTTTGTTTAATTTTTTTTTATAATTTTTATATGTTAAATATAAAGTCGATTTTAAATAAATTATCTCTTTGTTTTAAGATTTTATGTAATTGAATTAACTTTATGATATTAAAATTAATGAATATTAAATTATTAAATTTAAAATATAATTTTTTAAAAAGAAGAAGCATATTAATAACATTTGTTAAATTAAATTTATATTTTTAAATATAATAAGAGTTAATTACATTTATTAATCAAAGTAGAGTAAAGATAAAAAAAATTACAAAAAAATCAAATAGTAACAATTTTAAAATGAAATAACATTAATATAACCTATTTTTAGCCAAATATTTCAAAAATATTTTTTAATTATATTAATTTTGTAATTTATTGATGATTTTTTTAAGAAATTCATTGAAATTTTTAAACAAAAACTATAAAAAATAATAAAAATTTAATATACACTTATCATATGAGAATACAAATTAATTAAAGACTAAATTAGCATAATATATTATTTTACCAAATAAAAGGTTACCAAACATTTTTTCCTTACCAACTTAACAAAATGGATAAAGTGACAAACTTGAAAATGCAGAGTCATCATTTTATCATTTTTTTTAATATTTAAGTGATTAAAATTAAAATCGGTGGTTGAATGACAATAAAATCACTGTCTTTTATTTACACTTAATAAAAGATAGGAGAGTGAAAATAGTTATTAATTTTTCAAAATTTGAATAATACTTAAAAAAATATAATATCACATTTGGTACTGTACTTTTTAAAATGTTTAATGTAATACTTATATTTTGAAAATGTCTAATATGATAATTGAATTGTTAATATGAGTTTTATTATGGTGTTTCTACTTTCATAATTTGTCCAATGTGATACCTGAACTATCAATATGTATTTTATTATGCTACCTGGAGTTATATCGTTTGTGAATTTTCTTTTCCAAATCATCAAGCCTGCGTGAATAATATAACACTATGTGAAATAACAAATTTTTATTAATTTTTAAACAATATTTTTAATCTCTATAAAATTTGAAAGTTAGGAACTAAGAACAATTAATCACTATGTTAATGTATTTCATCAATTGTACATATTTTTTTGGTATAATAATAAATTTAACCATTGATGTTTATATATTTTGTGTAAATGTTGATAGGATGTGTAAATATTTCGAGTTAATTTTGTTAAATCAATATTAAATTGATAGAATTTGTAAATTTTACGGGCTAAATTTGTTGAATTAAGACTAATTTGACAAAATGAGTAAACTTTGAAGACTAAATTTGTTATTGTATCAATAAAAAAAATGTAAAAATTGTCGAAAAACATTAATGTTATGATTGATTGTCATAGTTGCTCACCTTTGAAATTGAGAATGATTAAATTGCTCTAATTTTATTTGAGAGTGACTAATTTACTCAACATCAAAATTAAGAGTAACAAAAAAAAGTCTTTGTATTTTAAAAATCACATTATTTATGGCTTTCCTATATTTAAAAACATTTAAGAGAGGGATTTTTAAGCCAAATTGGTACTTTTTTTTAAGGAGTTGACTAACACCGTTAAAATACGTTAACATGACACTAATGATCAATAGCATGGGGATATGTGGTGGCTTCACATTTTGACATGTGACAAAAAATAAAAAATAAAAAATAAAAATTTATTATTTATTATTTATTTGACATATGTCAAAATATGAGGCTGTCACATGAAACCATGTTATTAGTCGTTAGCACCATGTCAGTATATTTTAATAGTGTTATTTAGGAACCTACAAAAAGTACCAAGTTAGCTTACGGTTTTCAAGTTTAAGTACCAATTAGGTAAAAAAAAAAGAAGCTTAGGTGCTAAGTAGGTATAAGTTGTCAAGTTTAGGTACCTTTATATATATTAACCTTTCTCTAACAAAAATACATTATCGAAGAAAAATTATTCCCTTTGGATTATTGCATTATTTGGGCATTGAATTTGACAAGTGTTCTCACGATAGAGTTTGAACTCTTTTTATTGATTAAGTTAATCATTCAACTTGACAATTAAAATGAAAAAATTTCCATTTAGGTCATTTTAAAATTTATAAAAATTTAAATTAGTAAAAATAAAATTATACTTTGACCCATTAAAAATAATAAAAAATTAATTTAGTCTTTTAAAAATTATAAATATATAAATATTAAAATGGTGAAATTATATTTTTACTATCGTAAACATATATAATTTAATTTTGACCTCCACTAATAAAAATTTCTAGCTTTGTCCTTGGTCTACTCATGTTAATTCTTGAACTTAACAATTAATCCCATATCCAGGCTTGAAATATTTTTGTCCAAATTTTTTTTTGTGAAAAAAATGAAGGAATAATTGGGAAAAAAAAGTTTCAAGGACTAACCCATTTGTTTTATTTCGCCTAACTTTCCTTCCTTTTGAACCAATCATAACATGCTTTTAGAAAAAAAAAGAGTAAAACCGAAAAAGAAGTGAAGTAAAAGCGGTACTAAAAAGAGTAGTTTCAGATCCGCCGCTAAGAATTTGGACGCCGCCACATGTCGCCCATTAATTGGTGAACATTAACTTCCTACTATTCAACAACCTGAACCTTCCTTGGTCTTTCGACTTTCACACAGGAAAATCCTTTTCACATTTTCCTTATTCAGAAAAGTCTTCTCAGCTCCCAGGAATAAAAAGGGAAAAGAAAAATATTAACAGTCAAAATAGAAGAAATTATCTCATCTCAGCTTTCGTGTATCCTTTGCTTATCTCCAAAATCAAACAATAAATTCAAATAATTCAAATCCATCAATCTTTTCGTCTTCTCATGGCGGATCGAGCCTCGTATAGTTTGGCTCCCCGATTAGGTCAGCTTTCTGTCGGTCTTTTTCATCAATTTTTTTTTAATTTGATATATTGTTGTTTAGATTTGCTTACACTTTTAACGCGTTTTTAATCTGAACTTGCGTGTCTACTATTGATTATTATTTTTATATTGATACCTGGGATAATTGTGTTTGTTTTAGTGGGAATTTACGGGGCTTTTTCTTGAGAAAATAGAGTTAGGTCCAAGGTATATGGATTGATTCTATAAGTGAGACTCTGTGGGAGGAATTGATTCATTGATAGAATTTAAGAATTCAAATTGTTTGCTAAAATTCCATTAATTAGGGTTTGATTGTCCAATGATTGAATGAACAGTGATTTTAGCTTTCTTCTGCTTGCTCAGTGGACTGGAAAGTAGCTATAAAGTTGTTTTGAAGTAAGATCACTTTGTATAAGCTTTAAAGACATTGAAGAGATAAATAATACTAAACAGTTCTTTCAAATAGGCATAATGAATACGAGAATGTGGCAGCGGTAATCATTTCTGATATATATATCAATTGGAAGTGCAATTTGATGCTTGATAATCTGCTATAAAAGCAGAAAATTAAGTTTGCGTCCTAGGTTATGCAAAGCAGAAAATGGAATTGGTGCATGATTTGAGTTGGATAATTCTTTTCATTCATTAGCAGACCTCAAGTTTTTTAAGCGAAATATGGGTCACAAAATGAATGATGGCATCAATGAAGCTTTTTGCTAAAATAGCCCCCCCTCTTCCAGACACATGTGAACTCTGGACTAATGAATTGATTTCGCTTTTTATGTTTTCTAGATTCAGGGTTTTATTACTCCATTTTCACATGTTTGCTTGTGGCAATATGTATTCTATTAATTATATCTTTTTCCTGATTGCAGATATTGACCAGATATTACTGGAAGCCCAGCATAGATGGTTGCGACCTGCTGAGATCTGTGAAATTCTTCGTAATTATCAAAAGTTTCATATTTCATCAGAGCCTCCTACTGGACCTCCGAGTATGATTGTTGAAAAACATTTCAGAGTTGGATAAAATTTATGACATTGTTTTCTTTAATGTGGATAGACATAGTTATCATGATCACCAAGCACTTGATAAAAAGCATGTAGATATAATTCTTTTGGAAGTAGATTAATCTCGTTCTGTTGTTATATATTACATTCCTAAAAAATTGCTTAATTTAATCATTAAGTTGAACGAGTGCTTTAAGTAAAACATGCAAATTGGTCTTATGATTGTGAAAGATTATTTTATTAATTTATTGTTGATTTTATGGTTAGAAAACCAAGTGGATTGATGTGAACTTTAAACCTGCCAGGTGGTTCACTTTTTCTTTTTGATCGGAAGGTTTTAAGATACTTCAGGAAGGATGGGCATAATTGGAGGAAGAAGAAGGATGGAAAGACTGTGAAGGAAGCTCATGAGAAGCTGAAGGTAAGCAATGCATCTATAGAAGATGAAGTTTTTATCTTCTTGTAATATAATTTTACCAATTCAGAAGTCTTTATTTAGTGACTTATACTCCTGGATTGGAAAATTTGCCTAAGAGTAACTTCCTTTAAGCAATTTTTAGGTTGGAAGCATTGATGTGTTGCATTGCTACTACGCCCATGGAGAAGAGAATGAAAACTTTCAAAGGCGCAGCTATTGGATGCTTGAACAGTATGGATTGATATGTATACGTATCTTTTTTGCTTTTGCAATCACTTATAGGCATTCCAGGACGTCATGCTTACCTAAAATTAGTTACTTTTATATTTTACTCTAAAACTGTTTGCTAATGCCGGAATGCTTAGTAAGGTACCTTTATGCATTCCAGCAATGAGGGTATAAAGTAGTGTTTCAGATAACAGTGTTCAAATATTTGTTTATGGTTTTGCCTCATGGACCATATAATACATGTGTGCTTCTTAAGAGGCCTCTACTGGTTCGTAACAGTAGGAGCTTGTGAAGTATAGTTATGGCATGATCCATTTTCTTTAGAGTTTCAGTTACGAGAGTACATCATCTTCTCTTACATAGACTTGTAAAGCAAGTTGAGAACCTTTAGGGTTGCACGTTGAGCATTTTTAGGGCTGAAAAGTTTATATCCAGTAATTTGCAAATAATGTAACAATACTATGTGTTCTGTAAGCGTCATGGGTCTATGACATCATTTGGGATCTGCTTTGTTGAAAATTTCATGTTTCTGGTTTTGTGAAGTATTTTGTAATTATATACTTAATTTCTTGTTTATAAGCTTTGTTAATTTTGGTTTGAATGATTTTGTTAATATCGTAGGGATTTGACGCATATAGTTTTTGTGCACTATTTGGAAGTCAAGGTACTGCTCACTTCTTTAAATCCCTAATTTTTATTTTATTTTTAGGAAGGCTTGATGATTGATTGTTTGGAAGAATTATTGTACTGTAACATACGGTCTCTAATATGCGGTATTCTTACCCAACAACTTCATATAAGAAATGAACAAAGAACATTGGTTGGTACATCCTTTGTTTTTTTATTGGAACTTTAAGAAATTTAAGAGATGTAATCAGCATGGATTAGGACTCGGGTGGACTAGTTTCTTTGGCATCCTAAATCCATGTCTGGTAGTTCATTAATAAATTAAGAACTATTGCTTGACTGGTTTAAGGGGAGGGCAGGGATTGTGGGGGATATTTGTGAGGGGAGGGCAGTTAAGGTTGAACTTGATAGATATTGTGTTGTTCCTTGTTGTATTGTGCTCAAGACTAAAATTTTCAATTTACTATTGCTGTCATAAGTATCAATGTTAATCGATTGAATATTCAGAAATTAATGATTTTAAATTTAAATTTAATTTTTAAACTATTCTATTTCCTGCCTAGGTTATTGATTATTTGACAGTTCGACTTTGACTAAGCCACCATTTAGGTTTTTTGAATTGTTAATTACTCCACATGTTAAATTTTTTCTTATTTCAGACCATGTTGTTTTCTTTTCCTTCAGGGTAGGACAATTGGAGGCATAAGTCATGTATCAAATTCACAAACAAGCAGTCCTTCAACTTCTAGCTACCCTGATAGTCATACAAAAGCACCTTCTGGAAATGCGGATTCGGCAAGCCCTACCAGCACTTTAACATCCTTATGTGAAGATGCTGATTCTGGTATTTTTTTTTCCCTTTGTTTTTTGTTCAAATTCATATACAAATGCCATTATAGTGTAATTGTGGTCAAGTTACTTTTTTCTTCTCCCTCATTGTGCATACAACTTTTGAATGTAACTTATATGAGATTCAATACAGAAGATAGTCACCAAGCAAGTTCTAGATTCTGTACATTGCCCCAACAAGGAAATGCTTCTGTGATGGACAAGATAGATTCTGTTTTCTCGAACCATTGTTCTCCGCATCAGTATCCAGGTAAGAATTATCTTACGATTTTGTTTTCATCAACAGATTCGGTTAATATCTTTTTGCTTTATGCTTTGCATGATTTTGCATTTGAACCATATGGAAACCTGAAACTGTTACAATATGATCATGAAGGTTGGTCGTCAATTCCTGGAGTAAATGAAGTTTCACATCTTCATGGAGATAGACCTAGGGATATTGATTATGGAACTTGCACGACTGAAGCTCGAAGAACACCTGATTTGCCATCTTGGGAACAAGACTTGGGGCAATATTTGCCTGTATATGCTGCTGCATCTTCTCATACTTCAGCGACTTCCATTCAACCTGATACTATGAGTATCAGCCTGCAACAACAAAACAAGATGAAAGGAAAGTTATTAACTGTCGAGAGTGCTAGCCCAGAGTTTGGGAATCCTCTGTCAACAGAATCAAATTGGCAGGTATTCGTGGTGACTGCATTTTGTGGCTTAGTTATAAATCATTTAGTTTGCATCTCATGGTCAAGCTTCTGAGATTGAGACATGAAAACTGATATTTACACTTATACAATTGTCTGTAATTGGGTTTTTTTATTTAAATTTTTATGATGTATCATATAATGTAGAATTTTGTGAATCTTTGAATGTTTTAGTGTGGTTTCTTGACCTCATTAGTAATGCAAAATATTTTATATAGTGCTTTAATGCTAGAAGGTAGTATTATTTTTGCTTTCCATAGTGTCCATCCTTGCATACAGTATGGAATGGTGTCATAAGTTGATCAAAAGACGGTTAAGGTGAACTGTCAGGTTTCAGTTTTTTTTCAGTGGCTTATGTAATGCCCAAAGGATTTGTACTTTTTATCTTCAAATCTATCTGAATCTTTTCTCAAATCCATTCTCATATATAGATCGTCTAACTCCAGTACTCATTTCAGATTCCTTCAGCTGACAATGCATTGGAGTTGCCCAAATGGTTGATGGATTCATCATCAAATTTCGAATTGCCATATGATACTAGGTTTTTTGAGCAAAAGACTCATGATTTTCAGTTACCGAATGCTCTTGAGGAAATTACCAGTCATGATGTTCTAAAAGATGATGATTCTGATTCTGTCATGAAAACATATCCTGAGAATGATATATATTTGGATGGAAACGTCAGCTATGCTTTCTCTCTGAAAAAATCATTACTTAATGGAGAAGAAAACTTGAAGAAAGTTGACAGTTTTTCACGATGGATTACTAAAGAACTTGGAGAAGTAGATGATCTGCAGATGCAGTCCTCATCTGGTCTTGCCTGGAGCACTGTTGAGTGTGGAAATGTATCGGATGATGCCTCTTTGAGCCCCTCTCTCTCCCAAGACCAACTTTTCAGCATAGTTGATTTTTCGCCAAAGTGGGCTTATATAGACCTAGAAACTGAGGTATTAAAGTTTTTATGCTTCTGAAGTTAAGTTTCTGCAGGAACTAGAAGGATGAAGATTTAATTGTATACTTGCTTATTCGCTCAACTCTGCTTGGTATGAAGGATGGAATATTTGTTAATCCAATGGTTAAGCTAGAAAGTAGGAACGTGGATATGAATGTTAACCATTAGATTAACCAATCCTTCATCTTTGCTCATTTCCATCCTCCTTGCCAAGCAAAGCCATAGCCTTTTCTATCTCCAGCTTTCTTGTTGGAAAAGAGATAACTGTCATGCTTTATTGTTCCTTTTTTGCTTTTATCTTATTGATGTTATATATGTCACTGCACATTTTCCTCTCCCCTCCTGCTGTATGTGTTGCTCAAGTTCATGTAACCACTCCTCCCCACTTTAGATGTCTATCTGGTTTTCACTTTCTTGTGATGTCTTCTTATTTGATAGATGCCAAGTTAGTAAAAGTGGGTTCCCCTTTCTCATTTTCTGTATCAGAAACAGGTGTTGATTATTGGAACATTTTTGAAGAGTCAAGAGGAAGTAGCAAAATATAACTGGTCATGCATGTTTGGTGAAGTGGAGGTTCCGGCTGAGGTTATTGCTGATGGCATTCTTTCCTGTTATGCTCCACCTCACAATATTGGGCAAGTCCCATTTTATGTCTCATGTACCAACAGGGTAGCTTGTAGTGAAGTCCGAGAATTTGACTATCGAGCTGGGGTCACTAAAGACATAAATGTTTTTGATATATATGGTCTTACTTCAAGAGAAATGCTGCTGCGACTTAAAACACTACTTTCTCTGAAATCTTTCAGTCCTTGTAATCATCATTGTCAAGGTGTTGTGGAGAAACGAGAATTAATTGCTAAAATTATATCAATGAAAGAGGAAGAGGAACGTCACCAGTTTGTAGACCCCTCATCTGACCAGGATTTGTCTGAATATGAAGAAAAGGAGCGCCTACTTCAGAGATTGATGAAAGAGAAGCTATACTCATGGCTTCTTCACAAAATAATGGAAGATGGTAAAGGGCCGAATATATTAGATGAGAAGGGGCAAGGTGTGCTACACTTAGCAGCTGCACTTGGTTATGATTGGGCAATAAATCCTACTGTTTCTGCTGGAGTGAGCATAAATTTTCGTGATGTGAATGGATGGACTGCACTTCACTGGGCTGCTTTTTGTGGCAGGCAAGGACCTCCAAACTTACTCTTGTTTGTGTTGTGTGCACACTTTGCACCTTGGGCCTTCAATTTATATTCTGACTGATATTACACTGTTTTTGCAGTAATCTCATTATGTACTCTTTGGTTATGAATCATTGATGACATTTCAGATTTGTGTTCTGTTTTTTTCCTTGAAATTCAGAGAGCGAACCGTTGCAATTCTAGTCTCTGTGGGAGCAGCTCCTGGAGCTCTTACAGACCCATCTCCAGAATTTCCTTTGGCCAGAACTCCAGCTGACTTGGCTTCTGCTAATGGACACAAAGGAATCTCTGGTTTCCTTGCAGAATCTTCCTTGACCAGTTACCTTTCTTCACTCACGATGGATGATCAGAAGGAAGCTGTACAAACAGTTTCTGATCGAATAGCAACTTCTGTCAATTATAATGATGCGCAAGACATACTGTCACTGAAGGACTCAATTACTGCTGTATGTAATGCTACACAAGCTGCTGATCGAATACATCAAATGTTCAGGATGCAATCCTTCCAGTGGAAACAGTTGAGAGAGTCCAGTGATGCTGTGTCTGATGAACATGTTATTTCACTTCTAACTACTAAGACACGCAGGCCATTTCAAAGTGATGGGGTAGCTCATGCTGCTGCAACACAAATCCAGAAAAAATTTCGTGGTTGGAAGAAAAGAAAAGAATTCTTATTGATCCGGCAAAGAATTGTCAAAATTCAGGTTCATTGCTGCTCTTTTCTTTTTCTTTCTTTTCCATCTTTTCCTTGGCAAGGGGTTATGTCATAATCCGGTTGTCTCTATGTGCCTGCCTTACGGCGAAGAATACTTCATCCTGTCATGAAAAACTTGGTGGCTTTTTGATATAGTGATGTTTTCATAGGCAGTTTTTCTCATTGACTGTTTTTATCTTAAATGTAAAATTTAACACTTTAGTTTCAGGATCTGTTGATCTATTATTTACCTCAAGAAAATTTTTCAAATTTATTGATTTCTAATTTTGTGGTGTGAAGGCCCATGTCAGAGGACACCAGGTGCGGAAACAGTATAAAACTTTTGTCTGGTCAGTGGGAATTCTGGAGAAAGTTATTTTACGGTGGAGACGTAAAGGGAGTGGCTTGCGAGGATTTCGTCGGGATGCAATTATCAAACCTGACCCACAGTGCACACCCCCAGAAGAGGACGAATATGATTTTCTCAAGGAGGGAAGAAAACAAACTGAAGAAAGGTTTCAGAAGGCACTTACTAGGGTAAAGTCCATGGCTCAGAATCCTGAAGGACGAGGTCAATATCGTAGATTGCTGACATTGGTTCAAGGGATTCAAGAAAATAAGGTATGTGTTGTTTTGATATAAATTTCTCTTTTAGTAAAGTTCCAATTCAGAAGGCTTCAATGATGTTTAGATATCCATGATCATTCAAACAATCGAGGATACTTTGTTTTGATTGTGAAAACATGTATAAAGAACTGAATTGTTTTGAGATAATCCTTCTGCAGGCTTGCAACATGGTTTTAAACAGTACAGAAGAAGTGGCTGTTGCTGATGAAGACTTTCTCGACGTCGACTCTCTTTTGGATGACGACACTTTCATGTCTATTGCATTTGAATAACCTGGCTGGATGTCAAACGTTGTACATAGACAGGTGTTTAACTTCGTTTAACTTCATTCTGTCTGTAAATACAATATATCTAACACTTTTAGGTTCTAATGTACTCAGCACTATCTCCTTGTTTCTAGGTAACGTAAAAGAGCAGCCCATTTCTATTATTCAGGTTAATATATAGTTTTAATCTCATAAATTCTCAGTTCAAGGGGTAGAGTAGTATTTATTGGTTGCGAGTATTTTGTAAAATCTGTTGAGAGGAATGATGGACTTTGCTTTGTTAATGGGGCTGGCTAATTATTGTGGAGTTCTGATATTTCATGTAATACGAACATATACTGATTCCTTGTGTGTTTTACTTCGTCCAGATGTGACTTCATACACTCAACCTATATAAAGAGGAGGCTTAGAAAATTCCGGTCAGAGATTTCGTAACGGTTCAATTTTAATAAATTTTGGAAAAATATTAGTAGTTTGATTTTTTAAAAAAGTCAAACCAAATATCATAAGTTATCTAACTAAATTGATTTTTACCGGTTTGGATTTGTTCATCGGTTTTTAAATTTTACCATTCTGAATTTTACTGTTACCATATCTGCATTGTTAAATCTACCGAATTTTACCTGTTAAAAAAAATTTCAAGTTTTTTCACCATTTTCAAAACTGTGTTGGGAACTGTATTGGTTCGAAATAAGAAATTAGACCGATTGATTCATGGACATGTACAAATTAATTGAATCAGATTAAAAAGTCAATTGAATCAATTCTCTATTTTTAATATATATTTTTTATTTTTATAATTTTTTAAATAATTTATTCAATTAAATTATACAAATTAATTGAATTGATCAGATGATTATTTAATCGGTTCATAGATCTAATTTTTGCCCCATTTACTGTAGAAAGAAACAAAGTTCCCCTGCATTGCTAAATTCTCTTTACCACTACCGAAATTTTAGTAGCAAAGAAGTTCATGAAATGGGTTTATATTGAGAAAAGGAAGTAAAAACAAATTAGTGAATGAATATACATATGAATCAAGTCCCTGTGACAGGAAATTTTAGACTATGGATTAAGCATACAGAGTGCTAATGAATGGTTTGACTTTTGTTTTTGTTCATTCATCGGAAGAAATAGATGATTTTTTTGTTTGTTTTTTGTTCATTCATCGAGCTAAATAAATGATCATGAATAAGATGAATAAAGATTCGAGCCGGATGCTAATATTTTCCCGGAGAATATAATCTTTGGAGTTGCAGGTATAATACAAATGCTTTCAGCTCTTCATCTTATTGGGTGGTACTGTTCAGAGACCCGCTTCGGAGGCAATTTTCGAAGAATGAACAGTACCAAAGCTGATGGAAGGATTTCTACGAACTGTCACACCCACAAGAAGGAAAATTAGAAAAAGAAAAAGAATGGGAAAATAGGGCAAGTATTCCTTGAATAAACTGGAAAATATTCATAAAAACTTCACAATATGCTATAAGCTTTCTAGTTTGTTCATATCTAGATTTACTATGATTCTAACCTGTCCTTCTATGGACCTAACATGCTTGTTACAGAAGAGAAAAGACACCGAAATCTCAGCTCCAAAATAAAGGTTAGATTGTATATTTCTTCTTCTTGGTTGTTTAAGATGATGTTAATGAATAAATGAGTCTTTAAGCAAACAAACTGGTCTAAGATGATTAGAAATCCTTCTAATTGTTGCATGAATAAATGAGTAGCACACTATAGAAATAAAATGTACCATGTAATAGATAAGATTTAGGATTGGATGATCTAGAACATCAAGACCAGCATTCATGTTGGCCGAGAGTGTGGACTGCAAAATAAAACCAAGAGAAGCCATTTTTGTTACATATATGTAAGTTGAATGTAGTATTTACTTCTAAATCGAATATGGCTCACCACAATGCATCTTATCAAGCAACAAGTACAGCAGATTCCTGTTACAAAGCCGACCTGTCATAGAAATAAGGCACTGTTATTGCTAACTTTCAATGCACAAGTCATCTTTAAACAAATGATAAATTCTTAAATGATACAAATTAACATACCTCGAACAGCTTTCTTTGACGACCTCTTGATTCGATAGGGAACCGCCTCAACATGAAGAACAACCTACCGACGAATGAAAAGTGAATAGGTAAGGAACAGAAACTAAAACCCGTCAGAGGGTTGATATCGATTCTTACCTCCCACCATATATCATGAACCCCAATGCAGCACAGAATGATATTACTGCAAAAACAAAAAATGAAATGACCAGACATGTCCATTACTTCGGTTCGGTTCTTGTCAGTTTAATGCAAATTAATAGGGTTATTGAGTCCAATAGCTGATAAAATATAAAGAACTTACCTGAAATGAAGAGTCTACTAAGTTCCACTGCAAGATTGCTTTGACTTAATCTTACTGATATCCATAGGCATGCCTGGTAGCATAGGAAACAAAATAGGCAACCTAAGATGGATTTTCTAGTTAATAGCTCTGATAAGTGATTACATTTTTACTTTTACCTGAGCAAAGTATATAAATCCGTTGATGCTATAGTATGCAGGCCGAAGTTTATTAATGGGAAGACTTCTTGCCTAAACAATAAAAAGAAAAGAAGAATCCCTGAGCATCTATCCGTAAAGTGATAGTGATCACTTATGTCGAATTACTTTGTAGAAAGGGATATGGTAGTCTACCTGGTGATATATCTCGGCCCAGAAAAGGACAAGTAATGTATATGTTGAGAAAAATAAAAGACCGGGAAGATCCAGAAGCACCATTTCAAGTGCCTGTACAATGGAGCAAATTATAAGCAGGGGTCTAATTCCGAAGAGATAACACATGCTTAAAAGATGGAGCAGATCATAATACGGTTCCAACGTACCGCAAACTAATAGGTACGGAGTTATCTATTGTCTCTAATATACTTCAATGATCAACTAATCTAGTTTCCTATTATTGATAGTGGACTTAAACAATATGAACTCTTAGACATCATATATGTACGTATGCGTGCATGCATGTATCTGTGTATGTATGTATGTATGGATATATGCATTTTTTTATTTACGTATAATATGACAGGCTATTCGCGTGTTTTCTTATATCAATGTACCAGAAATCAGAAATGAGTCCCGGAATAAAAACCGGAGCACAGGTACATTGACTGTAAACAATGATGCATACCTTAGATTTAACGAGAAACACGCTCTTGTAGAAACCGAATAGAACAGCCCTCACTGTTAAAATGCAGCAGAAAGTTATTAGCAAAGCGATAAAACAGCTGCTGGCACAACTATGGCAGAAAAAAAACACAACCCTTACATCCGTTCACAATAAAGTTCATCAAGTGGAAAACCTTTTGTGTTGTCCACCCATACTCTGACACTCTCAACTGAATGCGACATAGTTGTACCTATAAATTGAAGCATTAAGCATTAATCCGTATTCCGCACTCATTACATAGGGCAAGAAACATGAAAGTCGAGCGAAAATAGCAGTGTCGGGATTCACATGAATCACACTAGCATATTACAGATCCGAACACGACAACAATCCATAAGATTATAATTGCAAACAACATAAAGACTAACACTACAGTCCCTAGGAGTTACTGAATCCCTCTTCATTTTTTGAATTAATTCTCCGATGTTACTCAAATTCTTCATTTTCACTAAAGTATCGGGCACTTTACGACACTCCAAATATATGAAAAAACCTTAATAAAATTGCGAGTAAGACGAATCAAACACATATCCATACCAAGCATTCACCTCAAATCCATGTAACATAACTTCCCCCTACAAGGCTAAAGAAGAGCACCTAAGCACTTGTTGCCTATAGGAAACGATGGCAAAAAAAAGTTAAATTTTCAGGGTAATGCAATGAGCTAACATACAAATAGGTACCTTAATGTGATCCCAGAATCACCAATCAATATAATTATAATTTCAACAATTATATATTTGATTTGATTTGATTGAAGATTCAAGATTACAAAAAATATTACATGCATGCATGCATGATAAAAGAAATACACCCACAATAATGGCTTTTTAAAGTTCCATTCTAAATCACATTATTTTTCCTTCCAATTCCAGTTCTCTATCTGCAAAATAGACATGAAAATGAAGCTAAGTAAAAACAGAATATTACCAGGGCAACAATGGAAACCACAGCATAGGAGGCAGATAATAAATGGAAAATGAATCTCTGCCATTCCTTAGATTCATCAATCTCATCCCACCAATCAAACATTATTCTTCCATCTTTAAACAAGAGTTTTTCAGTTAAAACAAAACCCTTTACTCTCACCATTTGAACTCTGCAAAACAGCGAGAGATCAATGGACACAAAAAAACAGCAAAAAGAAAAAAAATGGATCAAAAAGAGAGAAAAGAACCCAATAGAAAAAAGTTTATAGAAAGGGAGAGAAAAATGAGAAAATGGGGGGAAGGGGGGACACGTGGAGAGAAATGAAGGAAAAGAAAACACAGAGAAATAATGGAAGATGGGCAACGTGTGGAAAAAAAAAGGACAACGGCCGAAACATAGTTGGTGGCATATTCGTTGATTTCGCAACAGACAATGCTTTGCTTTGGCTTTGGTAATGGCTACAAAAACTTATAAACTGTGATTAAATCGATGCTAAAGCTAAAGCTAACCAGATATCGTTGTTTTTCTGCTTGACTTTACTTTTTATACAATTCCTTTTTTCTTCAAACTTAAGATGGCAGCCATGGCCATAACCTTACCCCTTTATAGAGTTTTTTTCTTTTCATACAAAAATGGAGTTTCTTTCATGAAAACCTTTGGATTTTTCTTTCTTAGCTGCAAACATGAAGAAAGTCTGTGATTAAGTTCGTTTAAATTGAATTTATTGTTGGGGTAGTGATAAGGAATAGTACACTATGATAAAAAAAACAATAAAATAATATAAAAATATTATAAAAAACATGTAAAAATGGTGGATCGTGCAGGGATGAGACAGGTTTTTGGTACTAACAAAGAAAGAAGTAAAAGGCCACATGGGAATCTTTTTAAGTTGTGCCTCAGGATTTTATACATCAAATCGATGTTGTTTTAGCAAGGGAATAATATTGGAGAGGGGAATGAAATTACTTGAGATCATACCCAAGCATTTGTAATAATAATATCCTTTTGTTTTGTTGTACTTGTATTTTGTTTAATTACTTCGTTGGTATGTTGCAGGCTAATTTAATTGGTTAGGACTGCTACGAAGGCCACTTCATGAGCAGTGTTTTTTTTTTTTCTTGTTTGCAGGTGATGTTTGTGTGATCCGAAATTTCTGTAGGGGAAAGAGTATATGAATATGGAATGGACGAGTAAATGTCTTTTCATTGTCGGCTCAAGTCTGTTTAATTCGTGTTTAAACATAATATTAATATATTTTATATCTATTTAAATTTAGATAAATTCAAATTATAAATTAAAAATATTTTTTAAATTTATTTATTTTGTAAATAATTAATTTAAAATCATTTTCAACCCTTCCATATTATTTTTTTAAAAATATTTATATTACTTTTAATTTAATGTTTATTAAATTTATATGTATTTTCATTTACTAAAATTTCATATAAATATAATTTAACATTTTTTAATATAAATATATACAAAATACAAACTTAGAAAGTGGGTTAGGTTGGGCTAAGCCTAAACCCAACCCATATTTTAAACAAACTTATTTTTTTAGCTTAAACTCATTTTTTAAGTTTAATATTTTTGTTCAAACCATTCCAAATTTTAAGCCGACCTTTAGGCTTGGACAGGTAGCTCAACCCATAAATATGTCTATAAGTAATTGGATAAAGAAAATTACTACATGTTTATTTAATATTCCTGTTATGACTGTCATCAATGATTTTTTGCATGAAAGGCAAATTGTAAAAACAAATATTAACTTCGCGATTTAGGTTTAACTAATGATAAGTTGCATTATATGGTTGAGTTATAATGCTATAAGACAATTTATATTAACCTGCAATCTAAACTATTCATAGTCTATGGAATCAAATTGAGCAAATGATTCATGTTAAGACTATTATGTTATCTGTAAGTCTGGTTAAGGAGATAACTTGTCTTCACTATTAGAGTTGGATTGACTCCCAAAATAGATATATAGATGTGATTGTCTAAACTAGTAATACATTATTATAAGACAATACTTGTATTGTTTATGGTGTAACTTACCTAAATCATGGGTAGGTAAATAATCATGTGTGTAACTTTCATATGATATTTTGAAAACATTTACTCTCATGGTAATGGGTCAAAAATTGATATGTTGAGTATAAGGCTCATGCATGACATAACTTCATTCACAATAATGGAATCATAGTTCGATTAAAAAAGTTAATATGAATTATTTGGAGTATTTTTAAAAATTAGGATCAAATTGTAAACACTTTTGTACCTATTATATGAAGAATTTGGCTTTGATATGTTTAAAAAAAAAAGGACAATGTCATTAAAATTTATGAAAATTTATTTAACAAGTCAAATTTTAAGCAATTCAAACAATAAACATACACGTATTTATAATTTGACCTATATATTTTAAATATATTTCACACTAAATTTGAAATGATATTCAACGATAAAGCTAGTGGAGATGTTGATATAAGGATTTGATTATAGGATATCGATACTTTGAGGAATTTGATTAGAACTTTTTGAAGTCTAAGGATTGAATTCAAATTTGGATCATAGTTCGAGGACATATAGTGAAATTAACCCAAAAAGCAAACAAAGTCTATAAAGTCAATTTAATTTTATATTAATATAAAAATATTGATGCATGGACAATGTACACTATCAATAAATCAAATGGAGATACATTATCGTAAATTTTTAAAACTAAATTTTCTAATTTTATTTTTAAAATTTGTGCCATCAACTTATTCATGGACGATGCATAAAAATATACATCATCAATGTTTCACTCCTATGAAGTCTACTATCATCTTCTGTTTCCGTAGAGGTATGGCTCTTACTTTTACCTTCTTTAATCACATCTGCCGAAATAATAAGAAAAATGAGAAGATAAAAAGTACCCGTTTTCCAAAATGCGGTTTTTATAGTATACTGTTTATCAGTGGATAGGCAATTAGGTGAAGCTGATGTCACCTTTTCTTCAGGAAGAGAAGTTTCAGCATTTTGGTCAGCATGGTTGCTGGATGAAGTTGTCTGATCCAAAACTGGGGTGGACTTGTCCTCCTTGAGGCTTTTGTTTTCTGAATTTTTGACATTCTAGCATCCTGATGACCGGCATCATTGACAACACTGCCAAACTCTTTAACTCACATCAGATATAAGAGCCACAAAGTGGCAAGGAGATATAAGCTTGAAAAAGCTTTACATACCTCTCAGAACCAGTTTGTTCCTTCTTGTCATCCGGTGGATCTTCCAAAATAAAGCAGTTCCTTGCTGCCAGTTGAATGTTGGGATCAGTGAAGTCTGCGCTGAAAACACAGTCGGATGAGAAACGGAAAGGCTTGTGGATTTTTCGTTACCATTTGGCCGAAGCAGAAGATGCCATATAAATTCATTTTTTAGAGGTAGAATTCCCTCTTGCTCTCTTAGGAACATAAAACTGAATATAACATGCATACGTAGATGAATACATATATCAATTCCACCCCAACAGATATAATTGGTGCAGTTATTCTCTTTCATAGTGCACTCAATATTTTGAGGTTAAGACTAATTACTAGTCAAGTCACAATTCACGAACCAATACTTCCTGCCTTGCATCCAAGTCGCCAACTTCAATATCTGGCAGATCTTTCGACTCAATTTGTACACTCGGATTTGCATGAAATTTCTTCATAATCCTATTACGTCTCCAAGTACACATCAGGGTATTTCTCATTAAAGATTAATAGTAAAATTTGACCTTTTAATTATAGAAAAAAAAAGCTACAGCTATACGATGGTTGAATGAACAAACTCCAGTTGGAACAGGTGAAAGTATAAACCACATTTTATGTTATTTCATAATTTCAAACAGTAATAAGTCTCGGTTCTATATAACATATTATTAAGCAAATCCCCTCATCGAGAAGTAGCCATATTTGCATTTGATTATAAATGTAATATATCATTTTCTTATTAACTACTAATATGTAATTCATTCATTAAAATAATATTTTCATTGACATTGCTTTTATGTCTCTAAACAAAAGAGACTAATGAGAGCAAAATGTTTCATCCTATGGTTTGAACTGGCAGCAACATTTTTAGTTCGTCTTGTTCCACTTAAATTCAAAAATATTCTCACTCTTGAGCTTCATAAAACATTGAAGTGTGAGTAGACTGTTTGATCAGGCTTGACAACTTGATCCGGTAATATGAGCCACGTTTAATGTTTGAGCTATTTTCTCTAAACCGCCTAGCAGCCCCAAGAACCTGAAGGTGTGCTTGAGGTCGAAAACATTGTAGCCGAAGAAATAAGCCAATTGATCCACGAATGAGTGAAGCTGCAAAGGCAATCAACTTTGAGTAAGAATCTTTAGCATAAACCGGAAGTCATAAGCACTGTGAAAAGTAATCCAAGAAATACTTTTCAGATTATAGCAATTGAAAACTAAGCCGTAATCTCAAACCTTCTTTGCAAAATCTTTAGAATCATTCCCCTTCTCTTTATTCTTCTCAAAATCTATCATTTGACGTTTGAGCAGCTCAATCGAATCTCTAGCATAGCAGGCTCGAAAAGGGAGAATCAAAGTCCAGTAAATTAGCCCGAGCATCCGAAAGACTCAAGCCGAGCTGAATAATTTGGAGCGCGTCAACATTTACCTTCATATAGTGACAATTGGTAACTGAATTGCCTTCATGGATCACTTGTTTATTGGATTTAAATATCGTCCTAGTAAATTCAGTATCTATAGATACAAAAGAATACCTCAAAATTGCAGCCTTAATCAATGAGAGTTCACTGCCCAAATCTTTAGCAAAAACCCATCTCACAACGATTGACTTATTGCCATAAATCGACATTGTTGGTCACAATAATCTCTTCTTTCTCTGTTTTGTAGTGTTTTAAATTGTTATTGTCTCTGCCGAGTGCAGACTTTAAGAACTTTTTTGTGCTGACTTTAAGAATTGTTCTAAAGCTTGTTTATTGAATATGTATAATTTCACTCAATTGAGTTAAGATTGTATATAAGCCCAGAATTAATCCCACTTCAATTAGTATTTATATAAGTTTTTCTTTTTAATATTTCATTTAATATTCCCACCTCAATTAGGATTTATCTTTTTATTATTTCATTTAATCCCTTCTCAAGATTTAGTATGTCAATAATTAATGCCATTTACAGTTTTTGTTGCAACTCAGATGTTGGTAGCCGGAGGCAAGGGCTCCCAGGTTTCTAATTATTAATTCATTAGTGGCCATAGTTGCAAGGAATGTCAAATGTGATGTCTTTTCTCCTTTTCTTTTTTCTTTTCTTCCTTTCAAACATTCTTTTGTGATGAGCTTCGAAGAGATACTTGCAACTGGGGGTTGGAAATTACACCTCTCATCATATTTATAACAGTGAATTATTTTATACTTTAAATATTTTCCGTAAAATATCACATGGTGTAACATTTTAAAATAAAAAATAATATTGTAATTAACTTGAATTTAATATAAATTTAACTTTATTGATAATTAGACTTAAAATGTAGCACTAATTTTTTTTAAATAAAAATAAAGAGACTAAATTCTAAATATATAAGGAATAAAAATATTCACAATTTAAGAGAAAATATTTTCAAATATGGATGTCATAAATGATAGTTAGTTATTCCCGATCAAATTCTGTTAGGGGCGGAGGAAGAGTTTGTCGATATGTTTTTGAAGGGAGGAAAAGGGAGAGAGGAGTTGGAGGTTCTGGCAAAGGATCTACCACTAGGGGAGAATGCATCCGTAAGCACTTGCTCAGTACATGTTGCTTTGATAAACAAATGTTTGTTATCTATTTTAGGCTCTTATTCACTCGTATTTGCATTGTTATGAGTAATTTTTAATTAGTTTTGAATCTCTTAGATTGTTGTAAGATGAATCTTTGCTAATTTTTAATGTTTTAAAGTTATTTTTAGTACTTGGATTACAATAATTCGTTTGATTTAGTTTTATTTATTTCTCTTTCATTATGCTTATTCTCATATATTTTATGTTTTAAGCTAAATTGTTTATATATATATATATATATGGTTGAGAGATTCATAGATTAATAATTTAGTAATTAAAATACGATTAAAATCTGATTTAGAAAATATGATTACAGTTAGTTTTCTTAATTTATGCAAATATTGTTAATTTTAAATGGAAGTTTAGGGAAAAGTGGGTTTTCAAATCAAAAGTTAATCAAGATTGGACGACCATGATAGTCAAATTCAAAGTTGATAATTGTAGCATACCATTTGGGGGTGATTAAGAAGGTGCACAGTAGATATATTTGTGATCTTTAAGCACTTGGCTTAAATCTGGAGATGCATTCGTGTCATTAATTCTAAATTAAGATTAATTCAACATAGATCGTTAATTAACTACGACATTCATAGAGGGTTTTTATTGTTCTATTTATTTTTTATATTTACTTGTTTTATTATTATTTTTACTTTGTATTGATAAATTAGTCAGTAAGTTGAGTTAATTAGTTCAAGTCAACTGCTCACTTTTTTACAAATTTAATTCTCAAAATACTTCTTAATGAATTTACTCCATTGTAATTATTACTTGACAATAATATTGTGCACTTATCGTTATTATGTAAGTATAAATTACACAATATTAATAATTTAATTGTATAATTTAAACATGTTGGATACATAATTTGGCCATTAAATTCAACTTGAGAACCTAATTCCTAACAAAATTCCATAGACTTTTGTTTGGAAAGGAAAATTATGGTTGCAAGACACCTGGAATCTAAGGCCAAAAACAATCTTCTTCTTCTTCTTTTTCTAAATTAGAAAAGTGACACAAAATGCTATATTATCCTGAGTTATCTTCTTTTTAATCATAACCAACAAATTTCAACATGGATATATTATATAATCATTTTAATATATTTTCATATTCTATTTTTATTGGAATCTTGAATATTATAATTTATAAATATTATAATATGCTCCTCATAGGTAGATAAGAAAATTCTTGTTTATAGTAAAAAAAACTAACATTATGTTTGGTTCATTGTAATAGAGTAGAGATGTAATTAATCAGTAATTCAATTATTTGGTTAAATGAAATGATGTTATAATAGCATATAAAAAAAAAACTAAAATAACTAGAGTACCCTTAGTAGAATTTTGTTTAGGTAAATGGCTATTGTTAGATATTATTATTTTTATTAAATTATATTTAATATATTTTTGATCAATCTCATTATAGGTTCTAATCATATCTAATCTTTTTGACATAATGTGTATAACTACTCATAACCCTTCCCTAACTCATAAATAGAACACACGTCCTCCTATATTGCCAATAATACTCATATCAATCGAACAAAAATTCAATCAACAACAAATCTTACATTATACAATAAATGAAATAATAAAAGAAAGTTTATTTCTTTATATTAGAATCTCATTTTGTGTAAGTTGGATAAGATTTCAATTTAGATTTAATTTTTATATATATTTTTTAATTATTTAATTTGATAATATTTATTTTGATTTTAATTATTACTTATCATCTCTTATAAAAAATATATTTTCGGAAATAGTTATTAAAATAAGTAACCAGAATTCAAGTATTTAATAGATAATATTATTAGGGTTAGTCAAGATTAGCCCAAAAATGGATATTTGATTCCCTCAAAGTAATGGTCCTTACTTTGAATATCGCCTGTTATCATTGTTGGATATTTAATGTAGAATTATAATTGTTGAAAAAAACATATACCCAATACATTAAATATTGAAAATTTTAAAACGAACATAAATTTCGAAAAATTAATTTTCATGAATGAAAAAAAAAAAAAACCAGTTCTTTCATGTACATTTCACAAAATTCAGTGCAAGAAGCTTACATGCGACCATTATCCACTCTGGTTCTATATGAACAAAGTTGATTTGACTAGAAATCTAGCAGACCACGACAAATCTTATCTACAAACAGGATCCAAGATATTTATTCCACCGAAGGAGTTTAAAAAAGAAACTGA
Source organism: Gossypium hirsutum (assembly GCF_007990345.1). Lineage (NCBI taxonomy): Eukaryota > Viridiplantae > Streptophyta > Magnoliopsida > Malvales > Malvaceae > Gossypium > Gossypium hirsutum. Next base: position 109,150,224 of record NC_053426.1, read on the forward strand.
ATCTGGTTCTGCACTAAAAATTTTCTTGCAGGGATCGAATAAATTATGAGACTTATAATTTTAGCTTACCCATCAATTCTTTTTACTGTTTCCCTTCCACCCTTAAATAAAGCCTTGAAAATTCTTCATTTTTATTAGACACATACGCATCGACCCATTTTAGCAGTATATCCATTCCACCCACAATGGCGAGAAGAGAACGATGCAATGGATGTAAGCTGTATCTGATGGTTCCACCAGAAGCACAATCCATTCGTTGTGCTGTGTGCCATACCATTACCAATACCAACAACGCAGCCATTGCTCGATGGGGTCATGTCCATGACTCGTTGATAGGACCAAGGCGGACCAGGTTTACTTGTTTTTTTATCAGTCTTTTTACATGTTATGTTGTTGCTGTTCGGTATGTGTTTTTTTACAGTTTTTTTTTTTGTTATGAAAAGCCCTCATGGATCAGGGACGCATGCATTTCCCTACGTATATGGTCCTCATCAACGACCTCCGCAACCACGGCCTCCATTATCGCCTGTTTCGGTGCATGGGAGGAAAAGAGCATTGCTTTGCGGATTGAATTACTATGGCAAACCTTATGGACTTAAAGGAAGCATCAATGATGTCAAGTGTATGAGGTATCTTCTTGTTGAGAAACTGGGGTTTCCTATTGACTCCATTCTCATGCTTACAGGTGCTGTATATATATATATTTTTCACCTTGTAATCACTTTAAACTCGAAGTTTAGTTCGATAGATTTAGATGACATACATCAAGTTCGAATTTTAGTCTCTGTCGGAACCTTTTATTTATTTTATCTTTGCTTCAATTGATCTGCAGAAGATGAGAAAGACCCTTACAAGATCCCAACAAAACAGAACATCAGGAAAGGCCTGAAATGGCTGGTCTATGGCTGCCAGCCAGGGGACTCGTTAGTGTTTCACTTCTCTGGCCATGGTGATCGGCAAATTGACTATGACAACGACGAGGTCGATGGATTTGACGAAGCCCTATGTCCTCTAGATCACGACACCGAAGGGAAAATCATCGATGATGAAATCAATGCCACCATTGTTAGGCCACTGCCTCGAGGAGCCATGTTGCATGCCATCATCGATTGCTGCCACAGCGGAACCATTCTCGATCTGCCTTTCGTTTGCAGGATGAATAAGTCAGTCCATTAGTCTTCTTTTTTTTTTTTTTTTACATTGATGCCATTATTCATTTCAATGAATCATTAATTGTCTCCCATCATTTTTTGTTTTGAAATTATGCAGGGAAGGGTTCTATATATGGGAAGATCAAAGAAAACCTTCCTTTTACAAGGGTACAAGTGGAGGATTAGCCTACTGTTTTAGTGCTTGTGATGATAATCAAGTTTCTGCAGATACCACTGTGAGTATAATGGTTTTGACGTTATGCCTTGATGCATCAACATAAACCAATAACATTATAGATTATTTGAATTGGTTTCTTTGTAGGCTTTCACCAAAACCAGTACCAGGACCGGTGCCATGACGTTTAGCTTCATCCAAGCTGTGGAAAACGAACCTGGATTGACTTACGGCCGCTTGCTTAATGCGATGCGCAATGCGATTCGCGATGCTAAAGCCGGTTTACGCCTATCTGGTCCTATTGCAACTCTGGTTAACAAAGTTTTCTTTGGATCAACATCACAGGAGCCACAGCTATCTTCATCATATACATTTGACATTTACTCAAAGCGGTTTGTGCTCTAGTAGCTTCCCTTCTTCCAAAATTGCCTACAACAACGATTTGGCTTTACGGTCATCGTCTGTATATACATGTTCATGTTTTAATCGTGTTTAAGATAAATATATGTACGTATATTCTCAGACTATAAACTTATTTTGTACAAATAGTGTTGTGTATATTTATGAACTTTTCTTAGACGCTGTTGCTATATGCTTCCCTTGTATAATGAAACCTGTTGCAATAGAGGACTACATAAACTTGCTGAGCCTTTTCCAAATTTTTCTTTATGAATATATTCGGATAATGACTAAAATAATAGACTTATACTAGGAACAATTGTTTAAAGGTTCATATCCGTATAGGCAACCAACTCAATATATTGTATTACACAAGAAATTCTTTCTGGTGAACATATCTTCAATGGAGTAACAAGAGTTTCCGAGAATTGGTACACCAGCGACAATACAAGGCATGAAGGTTGGGCCAGTCGGAGGATGAGCAATATGCGAAGTGGTGGAGCCACAGGCTGAGTACTTGCTCTTGCTCCTCGTGGTCTAGTAGTTCTATGGTCTCTTCCAAGACCTTCTCTAGCTCAGCTTTTTCGTTTATGCTGAGCACTGGCATGTCGGTGCCATTGCTAGCCCTGCAAAGCAATGGCAACCATGACGTTAGCATCTTCATCTTTGTTTGCCTGCGGCTCTCTTCATAGAATTCTTCAGTCTCATCCAGTGCCATCTCCATATCCCTTGCTTGTTTGAACAAGAATGCTGCATTTTTTTAATAATTAAGCAATAAGTAAGAACATCAATCTTCTATTTTCAACAATTAGTATATATACAGATAAATCCAAGAGAATCGTTTAATACTGAAGCATGTTTCTGTTGAACATAAATGACAGGCAATTAGAGACTTTCTTTGGAGTCCTTATCCTTTTGAAGAAAGATTAGAATGGAAACTCTGCCAATGGGCGGATCAAAGACCTTTACTGATATTATTTAACTAATGAGTAGAATTGGCATCAGTTGCAGATATTTTGAAACATAGTGAAAAGGAGAAACTTTCTATCAAACACGATTGCTCACGAGACTACATATTCAACAATTTTTCTTATAAAAATAGAAAAGGTTTGGTTATAAAAGCAAATACTAACCAAAGTCCTAATGAACAGTCTGTCAAACCTCATTTGCAACACCATTGCACTATAAGCAATAACAGAACTCATGAGACTATAAGCAAGCCACATTAATTGCTGGTTTAAGACCTTGAATGTTATAATTCCTTGATAATAATTTGTATTGATCTTAGTTTATAGGCTTAAAAGTTAAGGATAGGCAGTGTCATCTCCACCTTGGGATGGACTCGCAAATGTGAAATTCCATACCTAACAAGTAAAATCACCACAATCATAAATTACTCTAATTTCAATGTTAAGAATGAAAGATACTGTGATACAGTACTACAAACTCCTAGGAACGAGAATGTCATTCAAAAAAGGGAACGTAAGTTCCAACAGATGAGAAAAAGTGGAGCATTGCAACTCAAAGAAATTGTGGGAAGCGCTAATTAGGACAAACGAAAGATAGGTGAAACGAAAACAACTTTAACAGGGTTCTAACTTGGCACAAAAAAAAAAAAAAAAACAAACGCCATAAAGAATTAAGTCCCTCCTTGAATAATACCTCTTCAACCCTAAGCACTTTTCAGCCAACAAAAGAAGTTTAAAGAAAAAATAATAATAAGAATTGATTAATTAGGCTAAAGGACTAGAGTTTTTAGAAGTATTTCACCACCATTTTTGGCAACCATTTTTTTAAATCTATCTATATAAACAGATAAAACTTCAGCAACAAAAATCCTCAATGCTGCAGTTCATACAGAATCAGGCAATCACTTGGAGTTGAAGTTAAAAGCCAAATTTCATGAATTAAAGGCTAAACATTTTTGTTAATTGACATTCTTATCCAAATCTACATCAAAATGGGAGTTATTAAATAGATTATAAATTAATGGTTTCTCATATCAAGGATTGTATGAAATCGACCCAAATTTAACTCCCTATAATAAAATGGCAAACCCCCTTTGAAACTTCAGCACACATCAATAACGAAAGATACCCAATTCAACAGAAGTATCTAAGAAGGGGAAAAAACCCTAATTCACCAATTTGAGAAAATATTAACGATTTAACAAAGGAAGAAGAAAGGGGAAACATACTCGAAACCTTAACCAGGGAACCTTGAAGGCGTGGCTCAGCCAAAAGAGAAAGCGAAGCCAGATTTGAAGCCGATGCCCACCTCTCAACAGCCTCTTCCCCAAACCCACAATCAACCAACTTCTGCGCCAACCAAAGAAGCTCAGCAGCCAGCTTCTCAGCCGAATTTCCTGACCGGTTCACATCCTCCCTCACAGCTCCACTCCCTTCCCTAGCCCAAACCCCATCCCCAACAGACCGAACCACCCGTAAAGCCCTTTTCACCCAATACTGAACCGGAGCAGGTCCAGCACCATCATGACCGATCCTATCTTGCCCCAACTCAACCATAGCAGCCTCAAGATAAGAAAGAGTCCTCGAAAAAGCCGAAGACAAAACCGCCCGGTTCACTTCACGTAAACCCTCAGCATCTTCCCTACGGTTCTCTTCTATAAGTCCTTCAGCTAAAGACCGAACGATCCCGTACTTCCTCGAACTAACAGGAATGTCATTAACAATCGATAGTACCTGCGAAAGGGCCCGAGCTATCCCGGAATCGCTGACCCCAGAACCAATCAAATAGCGGTCGTTGCTTTTGGGAGGATTAAACGTATAAACATGCGACTGGGATTTAGGGGGTAAATCGGAAAGGAAAAGAAAAGAAAGTAAACGAAGAAAGAAGAGAAAGGAAGTGATGAGAACATAACGAATGATTTCAAAGGGCTTGAATTTCTCAGCTAAGTTGATGAACAATTTGTCAGCATAAGTAAAAACAGAAGAAGCCATCGACCGGAGGAGTAATGGGGATATGGTAGATGGCAAGTTCTCCATCATGTCCATCTCCACCTCCATGATTGCTTAATTTTATCTTTTTCCTTTGAATTTCTTTTTGGGGTTGAGTTTTTGTATAAATGGAAAGAATTTCCAGAGGAAGAAGGAACAAACAAATAGAGAGGGATCTGAAGTTTTGGGTTTTTGTTTTTTGTTCGAAAAATGCGTTAATTAGTATGGGATCTTTTGGTGCCGTGGGAACCGAAAACAGATGGTTTTCTTCAGTTTCGGTCGCTGCTTTAACGGCTTTATCACGAACCCAATTTTGTTTCAAGTTACCAACACCGTTATTTTTCTAAAGGTTAAAATCTGCCATAGATCCCTCTGTTCTTCACAAATTTAGAATTTAACCCTATATTTTTATTTTTAACAATTTTGTCTTTTTACTTTTCAAATTTTAATATTTAGATCCAATTTTTAAATTCTTTTGTTAGATTTGTTAGTGTAACAATTTGAAATTTAAAAAGTAATACTCAATTTGTAGTAATATAACTAAAAAATGACATTATAATGTACCTGAATTAATAAAATAATTTTTATAATGTTAATAATTGAACTCTTTAAAGTAAGACTATATTTTTCTAAATAAAAAAATAGGAATTAAATTTTAAATTTACGAAAAATAGAAAGTTTGTGTATTTTTTTAGCTTTTTCTAAAATATAATTTAGAAAAATTAAAATAAAAGGAGAAAATATTTTTAAAAAAATAATATTTACACTGAAAATCATTTATTACAAATTAAAGTTTTTACCATTTAATTTTAACATTTATGTAATTTAATTTAATTAAAAATATTTAACTCATGATATATTAACTTCAGTTAAACATTAAAGTAGAGGTAATCATGGACTGTGTCGAATTGGGTTTAGTCGAATCTAAGCATGATATTAATATATTTTATGCTTGTTTAAGTCCGGTCCGATTCAAAATATGAGCCTAAATTTTTTTCTAAATCCATCTATATTTACAAAAAAATTAACCTAAACCATTTCAAGTCCACTCATATTATTTTTAAAAATTACTTATATTATTTCAATTTTATATTTAATAACTTTATAGTCGTCATAACATCATTTTAATATTTACATTAGTGCTGTGCTATATATTTAGTATAGATTTATTTTTTTAATATGTTATAAATTACATAATATAAATGTTTAAACTTTAGTCTGATTCATATTTTAAACAGGTCTAATTTTTTTGTAAAAATCTATATTTCGAGTCTAATATCTTTATTTAAATCTTTTCAAATTTCAAACAAAATATCATGCTTGAACGAATAACCAGAAATGGTGCATCAAGCTAATAATGGTATAAGCCGCCTGAAGGTGTACACCAAGCAAAGATAAGTCTGTGCCTCTCTAACAAAGCATGTTAATCACAACCATAGCAAATTTGAGGGTCGTGATGAAAGCCCTGAGTAACCTTTTTTTTTTTAATCATTTGTTATAATTTAACTATTTTAAAGCTAAAATTTAAATATATTTTAAGAGATATATAATATTTTCTTAATTTTATTGTGAACTTAAAATTTTCACCGTTAAAAGAAAATAATTTGTTTATTAATAATATTTTAAACTGTTCCAACTTCTTTACTTATATTACATGTTAAAATAAGGATAATTTAAGTAAAAAAAAATTTATTTTGTCAACTAAATAATGAAATATTATATTCTAGCAAAGTAAAATAAAAATGATAGCAAAATAATATTATATTCATAAGCGAAGATAAAAAAAAATTTATATGCCTAGTGTAATATAAAATGGTTATAAATATGATCAACATTCATGGTAAAAAATATTTGGCTTAATATAATAGGAGCTCTTAAATTATGCCCTTTATTTTGTCGAATAAGGCATTTAAATTTTATCTTGTAATTGAAATTGGTTTCGTTAAGAAAAATCGTTTCAACCAATCAAAAAGTGTCAGGTGGCGATATCTGATTGGATTTACCCTTTTTCTTAAGGAATGTAACAAGGGCCAATTTCAGTTATGGAATAAATTTTAAGTACTTGGTTCCAAAAAAAAAAAACTAACTAAAACAAAGAACATAGTTTAAGGACCTCCTACTGAATTAAACCAAAATATTTTTAACAACATCATTGAAAAGATGGGAAGAGTTGGAATGAGATAATCTCCACCACCCCACTTGCATTGGACGTTCTACATTTAAGGAGTTCAACGAATCTTGTCTGTAAGATTATAACTTCGGAAAACCCGCCTCCGGACATCCCAATTAAGTGATAATTTAAACTATTAAGTTCACAGAAAATATTCATAATTCCTCAAAATCAAACAGAAAATATTAATAATTAATATAATGCTTAATATATTATTTTATACTTGAGTTTTAAATTTTTTTAAGGTAGTATTTATATTAATTTTTAGATTTTAAAATTAATTTTGTTAATATCGATAAATTTATATTTTTCATGATTTTGATCCGATTGATATTTTTTAATTTAGGTTTAAGATTGATTTAATAAAAATATTAATTAAATATTTCATCAAATCAAATATGACAAAAAAAATAGCATAGATGCCAAATTCTGTATTAAGCTTTAATATTATTAAATTTAAAAAAAAAGAAATTAATGGCTGTAAACGAGCTTTGAAGTTCCTCCTTTGCTTTGCAAACAATTCGTATTTCTTAATTTTAATGTGAAAATGTTTGCATTGTGTGACAATTTAATCTCTAAATTCAAAAGAAATGCCATTTTTTTTTCTCCGGTGCAATTTTTGCGGTTCTTGTGAAGAACAAATTAAGAAAAAAAAACCAATAAATCGAACTTTTACTATTTGAAAATCGATTTTCTGAAGGGAAAAAAAGAAAAAGAATTCTCCTTGATCTCTGAACTTTTAGTATTCTAAATATATTTTTAATATTTGAATTTTTACACTTTTTTCCAACAATTACTAAACAATCAAAAACTATTAACTAGCATTATTTTTCACCATATAAGAAACTTTTTAACCCCCACTTTTTTTTTTCCCCTTTTTCCTATTCAACATAAATGCTAAACTAGCAGTTGAATAACTTTTAATTGTATAGGTGTCTCAACAAGATTGCATAGGTCGAACATATACTGATTACACAGAAACAATGTGTCGAAGGAAAAGAAATTGCGGCCAAAAACTGCACCAGCAGCACCCTCTAACCAACATGCTTTTACTTTGATTTTCCGTTTACCGAAGGTTAGGGTAAATTGCACAAAGATTGCGCCTATCTTCGGTCAACCTTGTTTCGCATTTGTTAGACAAGAAGCGAAGCAGAGAAGAGCAGTATCAACTAACCAGTTTTCGTAGTCTTTTCTCTGCGAGGTTGGCTACTTTATTTTGAGGCTCTAGAACCAATGCGTGTTTGAAATCTGCAAATGCCAAACCAAGAAACCACTCAAGAGCTTAGCAAAATCGAAACTGGTTAAGATGAGTGGTATGATGCATAGTGTTGAATTTGTAAACTTTTAAAATACAAATAGATCATGCTGGGGGTAAAGGAAAATTATTGTTCTAAGATCGAGGGGGTGATAGGATTGCAGAGTGAAACATGCATCAACTATTATACTATTTTATATCTCTCACACTTATGACAGATTTGAACACCGTATTCATCTTCAAGGGCCTTCAACTATTAAACTATTTCATCAATTATTAAAGTATTCTCACCTTCAAGGGCCTCTTTATAACAGAGTAGTGAGTCTCTGGCTGTCCCACGTCTCAGATATGCCTTCACATTCTGCATAGAAGTATTAGTTGACTAATAGTATCACTCGAGAACAACAGCTTTGTTCTCATGTGTGCATACGTATTTCAAAGTTCCAACATTAAAACTTAAAAAAAAAAAAAAAAGATATTTCATTACCTTTTTGTCAAATGATATTGCCTTATTGCAGTCCTCTTCAGCTTGCTGAAAGCTGCATTTTCAAAAGTCAGATCCCTTCGGAAGTTTGTGAATGTGAAACAATGTAATGAAATTGGTAGCAACAAATATTAGCAACAGCATACCATCCTAGTTCCAAGTAAGCTGCTGCCCGGTTGTTATAGTATGTCGCATTTGTCCCATTTAACTTAATAGCTTCAGTGTAATAATTAACTGCCTTGTTCCATTGCTTTCCCTTAAAAGCAGCATTTCCCTGAAATGGAACTTGTCATTAAAAGCCTTATAACGGCAGACCTTTCTGTGAATTAAAACTCACAGCAAACCAAACATACTACTTTAAATTATAACAAGTGCTAACGCTGCAGACACCGAAACTAAAAATAATGTTCACCAGCATTTAACACAGAAAATACTACTTTTAATCCAGATCACACTCGCTCTTAATGACCTTAAGAACAAAATGGCATACCATATAAACATGAGGGGCTTGGACGCTACATTACTTAGAAATGTTGCAACATAAAGAAAGCAGAAGTTGAGCAAATAATTAAGAGAGAATAGCAGTTATTCATAGTTCTTTACAGGTATAATAACTTAGCCATCCAAATAACAAGCATTCTTTCCACTTTTCTTGTCAAGATGATTGTAAGAACTCATCAATTTTAACATGCCATTTAGTAAACAACTTATAATCTAACAAGGTGCAAAGTGACTCCCAACAATAATAAACCCTGTGGCATCATTCACATTTGCAGAAATTTCATTAGGCAAATCAAACCATTCAGATATTGGGAGATGTTAGAGGAGGGAAAACCTTTTCCTTCAACAGTTCAGAAGCATCCATATTACCATTGAGATCAGGCAATGGTGCTGAATTGGATGCTATGCTGACTTGTTCTTGCAGAGAAGCATACATGTCCAAAACTGTATCAAGAAGAAATTTGTCCGCTCCATGGTATGTGACAAATGAAACAGAAATAGGACAACCATCATGCTCTCCTAATGGAACAGAAACCTGGGAGGAGATTGTAAGGTTAAATAAATTTCTGATATCCAGGTTACAAACAACATACAAGATTGAAAACTTAAGCCTTGTGCCAGCAAAAGCCACCTGACAGCACCCAGACATGCTAGCAACACTCAATAAAGCACATGCTCTATCATGAAACTCGGTGGAACTCCCTTTCTTAAGCTTTAGTGGAGGATCTGCAATCGTGGGAATAACTAATATCCCATCATCCTGAAACAAATAGGACGACTCAATTAAGTAACATCATCCGATTCCAGGCCATCCCTATCATCCAAGCCCATACCATTTCAAGAGAAGCAACAGAAATCTGAAAGCCATTTGGAGACCATGAAAGTAAACCCAAATTGAACAGTGTTATGATAATGACATACATCAGACATTTAATATATATACATATTTAATTTGATCAATTCTAGCTATCTCTCATACTATATTCTTCTGATCATTCTATCATTTCATCTATCGCAACAATCTCCCAAATATCAAATTTTAAGTTTAAATTGTTACTAAGATGCAAATTGCTCCCATTTCTTATTAGAAAAAGAGAAAACTAAGTTTTTATTTATAATTACAAGACAAGATCATTCTACGAAGTTATCATAGTACCAAAACTATCCTGGCAATAAATGGGACACAACTCATTTGTATTATTGTCTATAGTACACACTCTTGTCAAAAATGGTAACAGTAATTAACCATAACAAAGGCCAAGAAAATTAACAGCTTAGCAGTGTGAACAAAATAGACACAGAAAGAAAGCGGATGTAGGAAAAGAATCTGCCACACCTTTAGAAGACTCTGCATTGCAGCCCGCATCTCAGTCCTGACTTTGTACAAACTTTTTATATTCTCATATGTATTGTTGATTGCAGCAAGAACACAACGAGAAACTTCAGGTCCTAGTCTTGGTTTAACATCTTTAAGCCATTCTTCATGGTTTGTTTTAAATTCATATCTAAAAAGTAGAAGTACTAAATATTAGGTAAATAGGTCGTCTACAAAGCCAGAAACAAAATTCTGCACAATAATGATGATCATTATATCCCAGTTGAAGGGTTGCAACAACTGAAGCAGGTGCAAGAGGTATATGGTCCTGCATGTAATGACAAAGTATTCTCAGATACCTTTGTAATGACACCATTGCAGATGAAAGGGCTTGCAAAGCAGAAATTCCATTTTGCAGGTTTGTGGAATGTTGACAAAAACCCTTTAGACTGGGTACATTTGAAGCAATGAACAGACAAAAGTTGACATGCTTTGGCAGCTGATCTGTGCAATTAGCAAGAGGTCGACACATCAAGAAGCAAGATTCACATCATTGTAACAGAAGAGGTAGCAGTAGACTATAATTAAGATTTTCAGACCAGAAAATATGCAACTGATATGAATAAAATTGAAGGCCATACAACTTACAGCCAGAAAGCTTTTCAACTGCTTTGCTAATAACATGCACTGTCTTTTGCTTGGGAACCTTTGAAAGCTCGAATAAGTCATCAGCAAAGACAAGGTGCCTTCCCCTTCTGGGTTCCACTGCTTTTAGTTGCAATAAAACATTCCCAACACGATGTAGAATAGATGGATCACAAGCAAACCATCCTTAGATATAATAATTTGACAAAATCAGTAAAAAGAAACAAAGGAACTCTAAAAAACAGCAATGTGAACTCTCCAAAATTTTAATGCTAAGCAAGAAACTAGAATATTAAATGCCCACTAAATATACGAAATTGGGCATTCTTATAACAAAACAACACATATGCTACAAAAACCTAGTGGGGAACTGCTCTGTTTATCGGAGCAGTATCCATCCATTAATATATCATGAACAGTTACGCCACACTTTAGTAAAAAGAGAAAGAAGGTCAAGGCAAAGCGAGTTGGCATAATCATAATTCATACTAGCTAAAGATATCAACACCTATAATCTGCAGGGAAAGGCAACAAAATATTACAAACAAGAATGCCACATTACAATACCAATGGCATCCAAACTTTGTGAATTTGGAAGAACTCCAATCGTAGATACAGCTCCATGAGATGGACGGAACCCAAGAACACCACAAAATGATGCAGGAACTCTGACACAACCAATTGTATCAGTACCTACAAAGTCATCAAAATAGTGTTATATGTTTATAGATAACACTAGGAAGAAAACAACCAGTATATCAACAAGATTCAGCAGCAAAGTTACCTAGAGCAAAGTCCACAAGTTCAGCAGCAACTGCAACAGCAGAACCACTTGAAGAACCTCCTGGAACATTTGACGGCATGTTTGGATTTGTAGGTGTTCCATAATGCTTATTTTCCCCAGTTATTCTATTAACATTAACAAAAAGAAAAATATTACATTGTACTAGATACATTCTTCCCAGAAAGAAATGGGAAATACCAAAGGACGAAATAAAAGGTTACCCGAAAGCCAGTTCATCCATAACTGTCTTGCCAACACATTTAGCCCCGTTTTTCAACAAAGCAGTTACCACAACCGCCGTCTTGTCAGCAACCTCGTGTGTTCTTTGCCAATCGGGATTCCCAAACCCCGTCGCGTGACCCTTCACATCAAATCTGTTACGATCATTAAAAAATAAATAAATAAACGATTAAAAAAATATGATAGAAAGTATTAACTAAGGGGGAAAGACATAGTGATGGAATTACGAACATGTCCTTGATAGCGAACGTAAAGCCCGATAGTGGAAGTTTGGCGGCGGGTGGTGGAGGCTGAGGAAAAGGAATCAATTCGAAGCGTTCCATGAAAGCGCCAAAATCTTCTCTTTTGATGATCATCGCTTTTTTCCTCCTTCTACGGGTCTCCGCCACCACTATAATTCCGGCCACCGTTATTCCCGCCACGAGCCATACCTTGGGGTTGGAAGCGTTGGCTTTTATTAGATTCAGCGTTTTTGACATGATCGGATTCGGAAAAAAAAAATGAAGGTAAATAAGAATGGCGGAGCAGCTAAAAGGGTTTTGGGAGGGTTTTAACCAAGGATTTTTTATTTGATCAAAGAGGAATGAAATTTGCTACAGTAAGGCGTAAGCATGGATTAATGGTTAAGCAGCCGTAAATAATACGCGCCGGGCTTCGGGCTTTGGTAGGTATGGGAATTTTGCGTGCCGTATTGCTGATGTTTATTTTGTGACTGATCCGAATTTCTTAGTTTTAACCTTTACTAATTAAAATTAGGGTAAACTACCTACTTAGTCAATCAACTTTTAGAAAGCTTTCATTTTGGTCACCTAAAATGAAATCCTCGCAATTTGGTCACCAACTTTTAGGAAAATTTCATTTTAGTCACCTATGCATTGAATCTCCAACGGCAGTTAATTGTACACGTCACAACATGTTTGCCCTTTCGTTTTAGTCACCTAACTTTGGGTCGTTTTAATTTTGGTCGCCCAAAACCTAGCTTTTTTAAGTCTTGATTGGGGTAAAAAAATCAAGGATTGAAATGAAAAAACGGTTAAAAACTACAATAATACACAAAATTGTCAACTTGTACCTGTTTATCACATTCCTAAAAATTTTAAATTTGGGTTTTGAAATATAAATTTTTAAATATTAAGATTCAAAATTATTGTAGCAAACCCGTAGACATTATCAATGGATAAAAAAATCTCAACAATTTATTTAATTTTAGTTTAATATTTTGAAATTATTTTAAAAAATTATCAATGAAAGTATTGCCTTTAATAGTTGTTTAAGAAACTCAAATTTCTTTTGATTACATGATCTTTTGAATTTTGAATCTTAACAAAAGCAAAAAAAAAATATTCCTTACAATTAATTAACTTAATTAATTTTATCTTCCATTCCAAATAAAAAAATTTCATCGCTTCTTTACCCAAACAACAATACAAGCAATTAATTTAATTAATTGCAAATATTTTTCTTTTACTTTTAGCTTAGTATGAAAGATTCGAGAATATATAATCAAAAGAAATTTAAGTTTTGTAAACAAGTATTAAATATGAGTTATTTTAATTGCTTTCGTTGATGATGATCTGAAAACATAAAATTAAAATTTTAAATTAAATTAATTTTAATATTATAGTAAAAAAAATTTTGGCATTATTAATGGATAAAAAATCAACAATTTATTCAATTTATTTTGATATTTTGAAATATAAATTTTTTATAATAAAAAAAATTAAAATTTCAACTATGGGATAAAGAAGTACAATCTAATAGTTTCTATGTATTATTTTAGTTTCTTTCTCTTTTTCACTTTAATTCTTAATTTTTTTACTCCAATCAGTACTTAAAAAAATATTTTTTAAGTGAACAAAATAAAAACGAAAATATAAAAATAATATGACATGTACAATTAAATGTTGTTAGAGATTTAACTTTTTATGGTGCCATGCAATGGTAAGAGCAATTACTCGGATGAGAGTTCTTTTTTTTTCGGTAATAGATGAGAGCAATTGCTCTCATGTTAAAGAGAGTTATATTCTCTAAGACAAAAAGCATGGGCGAAACTTCAATGTCATGGACGAAATCCTTTTTATTAGAGAAAGAAAAATATTTTAAGAAGTACATGACTTGGGAAGGTCAACTTTGAAAAGTTAATTGGCTAAGAAAGCAAAGTCTTATAAGTGACATGGAAAGTAATTTTGGAAAGATCAACGCCAGACGAGGGAAGGTGTATCTTAAAAGGTATGTGACTTGAAAATATCAAAAGCTTCAAAAAACTTGACACCTCTTCTCATAAGAGATACAATACTATGCAACCTGAAAAGGTCAATAGCTTTGAAAAGATCAACACCTGATAAGCTGAGGTGTATCTTAAGAGATACAACACCTTAAGAGATATACAACCTAAAAAAAATCAAAAGCTCTAGAAAGAGTGGCACTTGATGGGATAAGGTGTCTTTTAAGAGATATGATACCTTAAGAGGTACATGACCTGAAAAAGCCAACGGCTTTAGATAGCTCGACGCCTAATGAGGTGAGTTGTATCTTAAAAGTATAAGATACCTTAAGAGGTATGCGACCTGAAAAGATCAAGAGCACTGGAAAGCTCAACACCAGATGAAGTGTGTATCTTAAAATACCATGCTAACTACACCAACAATTAATACAAGCTTTAGATTGAGAGTAGAAATGATTCACCCTGAAAGGGAGGAGAGCCATAAAGACGAATGATCTTGAAAGAATGGTGAAACAAAGGGAGAGAAGCTACACTTCATGAAATATTTAAAATGGGGTTCTCATGTGAGGGAAGGTGAGGGAAATGGAAGAGAGTTCTCATTTTTCTTTTGTCCTCTGAGGGTATGTATAAAGGGCTTTTTTGTGAGACCCGTACAATAATAACTACTATGAATCGGATGGTTATAATGTCTAATATTACAAAGTTCAATTGATAACACTGTTAATAAATTTTCGTTAACTTTGACCATATAATATTTAAGCCTCTGATTAAAAAAATTAAAATTCAATTTATAAAACATATTTAAATTTGACAGAAATTAGTTATCAATGTATCAACCAAGTAGATGGACTAAATTGCAAAAAAACTGAAAAGTATAAGGACTGGAGACATAATTAGACTTCAACAAATCTGAAGAGCTGAAGCTATTTCAACAGATTTGAGCTTTTCCATCTTCAATGCCTTAAGAGGTGCAATGCAAAATTATACATAAAATTATGGAAATGAATCTACAATGAAGAATTCAACCAAATACCAAAGCCAGCAAGCCGCCGCTTGCCGCCACAAACGCTAACACTCTGTTTGGTAAGAAGGAAAGTAAAGGAAAATTGAAAGGAACACATCTAATCTAATGACTCGACCAAGAACATATAGCATACATTGATCTGATTATATGCACGAATTTCAACCATTAGATTATTACTCTTTTACTTTCTTTCCTATCAAAGGGGGTACCTTAACGATATTGAAATCTACTACAAACTTTCAGCATTATGCATTTTTAATGAGATTGCTAGTTGGTGTTTACCCTTTTGAATCGTATCTCATTTGATCGAGGAACTGTTCTTCCATTGCATTTTTGGTTTTGCAATTAACCCTTGAAACGAACTACAATACAGGAGATATCATCCTTACTGTCTCGGTTCAGTGACTCGGTTATTAGCCTTTTAGCTGCTCGAAGCGGGTCCTTGGTCTTTTTGGCAATATCAACGGCTTCTTGATTGGACATGACCTGGATTAAATTTGCATACAAAAATGAGAACAAAATAAACTATAAATTAGACATTGTTGGTCTTCACAGAGAGAGACATGGATCACCTTCCATAGTCCATCACTTGCAAGGATGAGAAGTTCGGTATCCGAGTCAATATCGACAGTTTTCATGTCGGGATCGGATCGGAGGTGTGACTTAAGATTCTTATCTCCAAATGCGCGAGAAACAGCAAGTTGGCCATTCACTCTTGCCACATCCCCTGGGGAAAAATATGCCCCAACAAGATTGATTATCAACAAATAACAGTACAAGTCATCATCATATAAAATTTTAGTGCTAATTAATTTGCATTCGGAGGCAAAACCGATATAGTGCGATAGATTAGCAATCTCAATCAATAAGCTTTCTATTAAGTTTAGAGAACTTATTTACTTTCAATCTGTAAACAAATTTTCCTTAAACAGAAAATCATACATATGCACGGGGGAGATGTGAAATAATAACCTGGCATGTTTGAGACAAAGCCACCTCTGTTCTCGATGCTGCCACGCTCTGTGTTCGGCTCATGATCGATACTCATTTGTATCGCCTGCCCTTTCTTTGAGAGAACAGCACGTGAATCTCCAATATTGGCAACCCATAATTTCTGCCCATCTATCAAAATTGCAGTGACAGCAGTGGATCCCCCTCGACCCAAGTCGGGAGTGTGTGTGAGAATCGCTTGGTCCGTCTGCTCATAAGCTTTAGAGATGGACCCCCTGGGATTGGTCCAAAACTCCTCCTGCAAGTTATTACATAACACAAGGACATACTTTAACAGATGCAGCCAGGGAGTTGAGGCTATAACAATAAGAATCAAAGCACCATCATTTCAACGCCAATTAAAAAATTTATAGCTTCGCCTTTCATTTTCAAAGATAATTTTAAACAGAATCACCATTGCTAGATCAATAAAGACACTCTTTTTCGAGTGTAGCATTTAACTGACAAGAATTATTCTGTTTGACTGTGGTATCTGATGCCGCTAAGCCCTAATGAATTATTCATATTGGATTAATCAAGAACTCACATCCTTCAAGATATTGGAAAACAAATGCTTTTGAAGATAGGCTGGTACGCTATCTCCCAAATGGCCATCATATATGGCAAAAAGTCCGAGCTCATGTCCCCGATGCTGAGCAAACTTTGCAACATGATAATCCTCCATGGGATGATTTGCTTTTCCTTTCACCAATGTGAAGCCATACTTGACAAGCCCCTGATGGCTTCTACCCTTTCCAGAGCTACACGAAGAACGTCCTCCCTAAAAGATAAAAACTTTTATGATATTACATAATGGACTGCAGCCAAAAACAAATTGAAAGAAAGCAACGGAGAAGAAGAAACAGCAACCAAGCTCTATCTAGGTATCATCTTTCTAACTACCAACAAAGGTAACAGTGAAAAGTTTCATAGGATCGTGTTTCCACATGGGCAACATCAAATTCAAAACTGAATAGTATATAAGAGAACTTTTTTAACTGATTCCTGAAAACTAAGAACCAGGGAGATCATGATGACCACTTTTGCAGGGTAAAATCATTGCCTCGATTCCTCTAGTTGTTAACCAAACAAAAAACAGAGAATCTGTCCTGAAGCTTTCAAAAAGACTAAGAAAAAAACCGAGTAAAGCTAAAACGAAGATATGTTTATTAGTATACAAGCAAAAAATTAGCGATATTCTTCAATGCTTTCAAGATCCAACACAAACTATAAAAGGAATACGAATGCAGATATCAACAACCCTAAATGAATCATATATAGAAAACCAGTACGGTATATCTTCCGTATTTCGCATATAACATCAGAATAAATCAAAACACCACAGATAAAATGCATTAAAACTGTTTCAAACTTATTTTTCAGTGTCCTCACTAAAACAAAGGTATCCTGTTTTATTGAAATAACTAAATTTCAGGATTCTAGTGCTGTGCAATCATCTAAGCCCCAAATATTCCCATAATTTAAAGGTAGCATTTCAAATCTCAAAAAATACTTTCATGTTTCATTTGTTTCTTTTTGAACACCCCCCCCCCCCAAAAAAAAAAACCAAAATAAAGCTTTGGCACTGAGCTACAATAGCCTATGCACTCAAAGTGAATGAAACAAAGAATCTGGCATAAAGTCAAATCTACCACTAAACTAGATCATGGCCTTACAAGAATCTAACTGAAATCACCAACCAAATATATACAGGTATATACATAAACATATGATGAGAACAACTAGGAAACTGATATATAGACTTGAATAATTCAAATATTCAAAGTTAAATCGAAAAGATTGAACTGAATATATGCTGACCTGAGAATAGACTGAGTTGAAGCAACATAGATTATCCATAAAATTCAATTCCCCCTCCACACTTCTCACTTCTTTATCTATTATCACTCAACATCTAAAAGAAAACAATATTCCCCCCAAGAATTTTTCAACCTGCATAATCAAAGAACATTAAACAGGCAAAAACAAAAAAACCCAGCAACAAAAACAACTTTAAACACCCCCAGGCCTAAATTTTCCCATATAAACAGAAAATCAAAACAAAATCATGAAATGGGCATGTTAGAATTTTCCTTACCGATCCACCAAAACACCCAATTCACAAGAAGAATAAAAATACTAAGAACAAACAAACCACAGCTGTACAAGACTTGAATTTCCCCAATTGTTGACTATCCTTCCCTTGTTCTCAATAGAGAAAAGTGACAAATATATGTACAAGAATTAAATGCTTACAAAATAAGGACAAAAAACCTTAGAATAGTATATTGACTGATAAAGAAACGCAAAATAAAGTCTTTGGAGGGGCAAAAGGAAAAAGAACGAAAATAAATAGGGTACCCTTATTGACTTTTCTCTATGTCTGGGTTTGGTTTTTTTCATTGTTTACTGAGTACTAAGAAAGGTAATATTTTTACCATTTTTTTCTTTTTCTTTTTCATTATTTTATCAATCTCCATTAATTAGTGCTTGAGAAACTGGAAATTGGGAATTCTTGGATCATTCACCAAAGGACGTGGAAGTCCCTTTAAAGTCAGCTCATTTGTTTAATCTTCAAGTGCCAACTGGCAAACCATCTTTATTTATTCCTTTTTTTTGTTATATATTTATTATTTAATTTTAATTGATTATTATAATTCATCTTTGTGTTCGGAAAAATCATTTTATAAACCTTTTCTATCATATTATTCATCGTTTTTTCTAATTATTTATTGATATTTTAGTAAATTTATTTATTTTATTGATATATAATTTTAATTTTTTTACCTTAAATCCTAAATTTAAATCTTTTGAGATTCGAGTTTAAGGGTCCGGGTTTTGGGATTCAAATTGTATTTTGAAAGGGAGGATAGATAATGTGGTGGGAAAAAATAATTTCTCTGGTGTATGCAGTTATATAGTCTTTCATAAATTCTAAATTTTATAGGATAAATTACTTAATTAGTCACCCAACTTTTTAAGGTACTTTCATTTTAGTCACTTAAGTTTTAAATCTTTAATGGCGGTTAACTGAACATGCAATATAATGTTTGTACTTTCATTTTGATCACTCAATTTTTAGGTCGATTTCATTTTAGTCACCAAAAAAATATTTTTTTAAGTATTGATTGAGGTAAAAAAATCAAGCATTAAAGTGAAAAAGAGATAGAAATTAAAATTATATACAAAAATTGTCAAATTGTACTTGTTTATCCTAAAGTCAAAATTTTAAAAAAAAATTAACATTAAAATTTTAAATTTCAAAACATCAAAATAAATTGAATAAATTGTTGAAATTCTTTTTTATTAATTGATTATGTCAATCGATTTGTTTATATAATATTAAAATTAATTATTTTTTAAAAAAATAAATTTTATTTTGTGTTTCCAGATTATCTCTAATGAAATAAACTCAAAAAACTCAAATTTAATAATTGTCTATGAAACTTAAATTTCTTTTGATTATATAATCTCAAATCTTTCCATGCTAAGCTAAAAGTAAGGGAAAAAAACGTACTTACAATTAATTAAATTATTGCTTGTTTTTGTTTGGGTAAAGAAGTGATGAAAAAATATGAGTTTTTGTAACAACCAATTTTTAAGTGGTTTCGGGGTTACCAAATCTAACGAGTAAGTTCGTAAATATTATTATTTAATATTTACGAGTCAAATGTGATTTTTTTAAAAAAGGTTTTTGATTTGATAATTTATGTTATATAAGTGATTTATTAAGTTCAAGTGGTCTTTGTTTTTATAAACCGAGCCGTAAATATTTACGTAGTGTCATTAAGATGGTATTAAAGTTTTGTTAAGAAATTTTAATGTTTCGATGGTTACTTAATTAAAAAAGATCAAATTAAAAAAAAAGTGTACTTTTAGGTTTCTGTTTTCGTAAAACGGACTCGTAAATATTTATTAATATTTACGAGGTTAGTTGTGTAGTTAATTAGGTTCTGATTAGGTGAATTAGCTTGAATTAAGAGTACTTAGGTATAAGGATTAAATTGCATAAAAAGAGAAAATTGAATTATAGATTAAAGAAAGGTGAAAGGACTAAATAAACAATTAAGCCATAAATTAACAAGTGTTTGGTCTTGGTAAGGAAATGTGTAAAATTTATATACATATATTTATTTATATTACATACTTACTTAATATTTAAGCATATATAAATATTATTATATTATATTATTATAATTAAAACATAAAACAAAATAAAAGAAACAAAAAGAATTAAAAGAAACAAAAAGAGTTAAAACGAAACAGAGAATAAAAAGAGAGGAAAAAAAGAGAGAGGAGAAATTAGGGTTTTAAGGTTCAAAGCTTAATTGGTAAGTCAATTTAGTCCATTTTCTTGTAATTTTTATGTTTTTAACATCCCGGTATTAAATATTGCTTAACCTATGTCAAAATTTTTGAAAATATTGAGTTTTTAAATGTTTTCTATATTGAATAATTAGATTATAAGGGACTAAATTGCTAGATTTTTAAGTTAGAAATGAAAAAGGATTGAATTGTAGAGTTGATAGTAAATTTTGAGTAATAGGGACTAAATTGTGAAAAATTAAAAATTTAGGTATTTAAGTGAAATTAGAGAGTTAAATCTAGTTTAAAGTGAAAATTGAATAAAAATAAAGAATTGGTTGTGAAGAAATAAAATTAGTCTCGGTTTAGGGACTAAATTGGAATTTAGACAAATATTAAGTAAAAATTTAAAATATGAAATATGCAACATGAAATTGAATTGTATTGTATTGATGAAATTTTAATTGTTTTAGTTCCGTAGCTAACGTCGTACCGGAATCCTCGATTGAAAAGGGAAAATATAAAGTCGACGAGAAATAGCTCGGAATTTTTTATTTGTATTTCTATAATCCGAATTTAGTTGTTAATTGTTATAATTTAATTTAATGTATATGGTAAGTGTTGAGGTGAGGATTATTGTGTTTTACAATTGAAATAAATTGATTTAGTATGTGATGAATTTATATGAATTGAATATATGTTGATTATTTGAATTGAATTGAATATTGGTTGTATTTGAAAAGTGAAGTTAAACCCTATTAACTGTATCGGGCTGAGTCGAATATAGATGGCATGCCACAGGATTGAAAAAGTTCAGAGATTTCTTCGACTTTGAGTCAATGAGACACTGGGTGTTAATTTACTACTTTAGATTAATTCGATGAGGCACTAGGTGTCAATTTACTTCGGTTTAGCCGATGAAATACTGAGTGTCAAATTATTGCTTCGAATTATTCGATGAGGCACTGGGTGCCAAGTTGGTGTGTTTTGGTTGGATCCGTGTATCCATCTGAGTCCAAGTTGTGTTAGTAGGGGTAATTAAAAGAAATGACACTATGATCGATATTGGATGATATTATATGTGAAATGAAAATGGAACTGTGAATTGAAATATGGATTGAGACACATGAATTGTGTATTCATGCATTGGACGTGAAATGAACATTATTATTGTTTAAGTGAAATGTATATTATATTGTGAGAAGCTATTTTGTGGCAAATAATGAGAATTGAGTATGATACAAAATGATGTATTTATGATTTGAGTATTGAATGGTTAATGTTATTGTATAAATAAATGTGAATTTTAAATATTCAATTGTGCTTAATATTTAATTGTGTCTATTATATTATTTGTCTTTAAATATTCGAATTATAGAAATACCACTGAGTTTTACTCAGCGTACGGTTTTGTTTCCTGTGTACAGGTTAGGTACTTAACTTTTAATCGCCGATTTAGCATCCAACAACGATCCCGAACTCAAATGTGGTGATGCTTATCCTTTGTGTCGGCATGTACCTAGGGTGTCTAAATAATAGTTATTTTGTGGTTTGATTGTAAATGAGATTATAAGTTTAATTTTGGTTGGTTTATACATATAAATATGTGTTTGTTTTTAAAGCCATATTATAGCATGGTAAATTGAACTAAATCTAAATAGGTGGATGTAAATTTAATTCTATGTTTAAATGCTCATGAATTAGGCAAAATTGATTTAGATTTGAATATTTATAATTTGGATTAAAGTGATGCTTTGATGACATGTTTTGATGATATGAAATGTTTGAAATTTCTGTCTGTTTGATCTGTAAACTTCGGTAATGCTCCGTAACTCGGTTTCAGCGAGGGATACGGGTTGGGGGTGTTACAGTTTTGTTTGGAATGAAACACAAAATTAATGAATTCAATTAATTGAAAGAATTTTTCTTTGTTTTTATTTTAATATGAAAGATTCAAGACCATATAATCAAATGAAATTTGAGTTTTGCATACAACTATTAAAGTCGATACTTTTCAATAATAAATTTTGAAAATAATTTCAAAAAATTAAAATAAATTATAAAAAAACTTATCCATTAAAAATATCTATTGATTTGCCACTATAATTTTGAATCTTAATATTTAAAAATTTATATTTCAAAATCGAAAGTTAGAATTTTAGCAACGGGATAAATAACTACAAGACAAGTTTTGTGTATTATTTAATTTTTGCAGTCTTTTCAATTTAATCCTTAATTTTTTAAACATGATTTATATTAACTTATTTGTTTTTAAACATGTTTGTCTCTGGTTCATATTTATTAATAATTTCAAATTTGCGTTCGTCTTTGTTTAAAGTTATTTGTGTTGATGTTCATGTATTTAAGTTATATTAATTTATTAGAGAACATTAAACAAGCATGCTCTTAAAAATTAAACGACCATGTTTAACAAAACATATAATTGAACATGTTCGCAAAATATGTTTATAAATACTAAGTAAACAAACCATCAATAAATATATATTATTTTTTAGACATGAAATAATCAAATAAATATATTATAAATGAATAAAATATAGGATTATTATCATGTACACTATTAGAGGTGTTTTTGGGCCGGGTCGGGACGGGTTCAGGTCGAGACTAAGCATAATATTAACATATTTTATTTTGCCCAAGCCCGACCCGACTCAAAATATGGGCTTAAAATTTTGTTCAAACCTACCCATATTTGCAAAAGACTAATACAAGCCCATTTTAGGCCCACCCATACTATTTTTAATTTTTTAAAAATATTTATATTATATTATATTATTTTAATATTTAATAATTTTATACATTTTTTATTTATTGAATTTTTTATAACATTATTTTAATGTTTACATTAGAGTAATATTATATATTTTGTATAAGTTTATTTTTTTAATGTGTTCTAAATTACATAGTATATATAAAAATAATATAATATAAGGTATTATAAACTTAAAAACGGGTCAGGTTGGGCTCAAACCTTAAATGTTCAAGCCCGAGCCTGGACCATA
Organism: Gossypium hirsutum; assembly: GCF_007990345.1. Lineage (NCBI taxonomy): Eukaryota > Viridiplantae > Streptophyta > Magnoliopsida > Malvales > Malvaceae > Gossypium > Gossypium hirsutum. The sequence continues at coordinate 109,173,866 of NC_053426.1, forward strand.
TTTTAAACGGATCTAATTATTTTTTTGCCCAAGCTTTTTTTTAGGGCCTAATTTTTTTTATCCAAACCCTCTCAAATATTAGGCGGGCCTTCAGGTCTGAGCAAACACTCTTTCTTGATATTATCATTTAGCGAACTTAATTTATAATATTATTTTACATAAATAAAATTATGTTATTTAATAAATTAAAAATAATCACATAAATCAAATATAAAAATATATAATATTAAGAATTGGATAAAGAAAAGAGGAAAATTCCTTGGTAATTATGAAAGGAAAATATCCATAGATTTTTTTAATGATTTAATCTCATTCAATAAGAAGGATTAGATAACACTATATAATGTGTAATTTGGATTCGATATCCACCATGAATTTCTAACAAGTGCCATTACATGATTTATACTACACTCTGTATGTAGAGTTATCTTATTTTAATTGTTTCTACTATATAATTTTTAATTAATTTTCATTAACAACTTATAAACCATATTTAGAATAAAAATTAATAATTTAATAAATAAAATTAAAAATGTTTGATCACACCACTAGAGAGTAAATTATATGTTAGCGTGAGCCTACAAGTCAATCGTGATTCGTTTGTAAAGATTAAACAGTATTTAATTGTAGTGATATTATTATAGTTTTATAATAATAAATTGAAGTATTTCTTTATCCATGAGTAAAGTATATGATATTTAACACTTGTACAGATAAAGCTCATGGAACACATTAGGCTATACAAGAAAATTATAAGGAATTATAATTATGATCTCTCTATGCATTAAACTCATTATTCCTAAATTGTTTTTGGTTGTTGTATTATCGAGATAGGACATTGATAATACTCAAAGGTCAACATATGTTAAAACTTCATGCATAGAATGCATGCAACTAATTTCATAAATTGAAATATAGGATACTTAAGGATAACATTTAGGTGCTTGTTATAAGAACTGATATATTGACCATGACTTGTTATAAGAGTTTCATTTGGCATTTCACTCACGTGTCTATGGAAATACTTTTATGTGTCGGTAGTGTAAATAATCCTTTGACTTGTGGCACTGACTCACATTGTACGTTCAGTGTCATACTTTGATTCATCACGAAATGGGTCCCTATTGACAAATGCTTAAGGTAGTTTTGGGTATGACATAAGGCATACGAAGGTGGTGGAGTGGTCTAGAGATGATCCATCACTCCAACTAATATGAGGAGACATATCCTATATGCTTTAGACTTGTACTAGCCACAAGTCTTTGGCCAAGACAATTAGTCAAAGTTAATACGAGTAGTAGACTAACATGAATAAGCAAAGGTAGACACTGTGCCATGATTTTTAGCTTATTAATTTGGGATATATGACGAAATGTTCAAATTACATATAAATACCAAACACTGAAAGACTTTGTCGAAAATATATTTTGACTATTCTAATAATTAGGGGTCATCATGGGTTGCTAGATATCGCTCATGAATCTAAAAATATAATTATTTACAGATTGAAATGAATTATATTTCTTGTCAGCGTAATTGGAAGCCTAATGGGTTGCACACGATTATTGAATTTGAAAATTAAAATGAAAAATATTAAATTGAATACTTCAACAAAATTCAAGGGTTAAAATCAATTAATCAAAAGTTGATAAAAACCCTAGCAACATATCTCTCGTATTCTTTTTTCTCTTTTTTTTTTCAGAATAAACAAAAAGAAAATAGACGAAAATCATTCTTTAAATTTATGTTTTTAGTTTTCTTTTCATTATTGAGATTGAAACTGAAAAGGGTGTGGATCCGCGTGATTAGATTGCTAGCTAACACTATTTTGAGAAAGGTTTTCTAAATTTCTAGTGTAGATTACTCATAGTGGCTATACATTTAGATGACTATAGGTTCTTGATAACCGAACCTAGTATTCGCACGAAAATGAAGAAAGAATTGAACGAGGATGACAACCACGTTTAAGGTATAAATTCTTCTACTATATTTCGAATATGATGACATGATAAAATCATTTAAACTATAATATTCTTAAATGGAATCTAATTCGTTGTATATTTTAATTTTTACTAAATTTCTTTTGACGATTGTTTCGATTATATAATGAGATTAAATAAAAAATGTTTCAACCCAACAGATAACATTAAAGCATTTATTATTAATTTGGAAGCATTGTACATTGTAATTGTTCATCATACAGAGAGAATCTACACAGTGCAATAATAAAAATGTTTTAGGTACACACCAGAGATCACCTAATGACGATGATCCAACCTTTTATTTTTCTTCAACCTTCTTATTGATTTTGGGTAATAACGATCTTTGTTCAGTCAACATCTCACAGCACTGAATCAATCGGCGATATATATGTATACATATATAATGTTGCAGCAATATAATTTGTTTACAGGAACAAATGCTTTTTGTAAACGTCGAACGCTGCCGAAGACGAAAGAAGTGGTGTCTACATAGAAATCAAAAACAAGGAATTAAGCCATGCATATTGAAATGTAATGTTAATCAAGAAATGGATTAAGTGTATACTAAATGACCTGTGAGAAATTGGAGTTGAAGAGTCTCCTCAAGAATCTTGTATTAGCAAGGCAACTAGATTGGTTAACGTTATTAAGGGTTTCATTAATTAAATCGAATAAGTCTCCATACGTCGGGCCTGGTAATTTCTTCAGAATCTCCGCCAATATGTAGGTCAGTGCACCGTTCATCTCGCCGGGGGTAAAGGCCTGCACCAGTATTCATGTGTTGTAAATTCATTATGAGAATTTAATTTCTATATTCATCATCATCATCCATGGATAGTTAATATTTGAAAAATGAAAAAAAATTTACACTTACAGAGGAATCGGCGGCGGCTTGGTGATCAAGACAAGCACTAATAGAAATAGCTAATCCACCACTTGTACGTTTCTCTGCTCCCGACGGAGGACTGTTGTTTACCCAGTTTTTCCTGTTTAATGAGGACGATGTAAAGTAAGGGTATAATGAACAGGTTGTTTGAGTAGTGCCTCTCACTTTCAAATGGGAAAAAAAGTTCAGTTCGTTGAACTTAGAGAATAGAATATCTGTTTATCTGATATTCTTACTTATCATAGAAAGGCAAAAAAATTTCTTTGGGAATATGAGAAGCTTACTCTTCACTCATATAAACTTTGGGAAGATCTAAAATGGTTCCGCTATGGCAAGCGTCAACAATGGCATGAAGCGTAACGCCAGGGGTGAGTGGCCGAACGATGAGGGTATTAAGATCATTATCCACTATCATCCCTGCTTCTTGGGAATCAACCGGACATATAGCTTGATCGAACCCATCATCCTCATCGTTGTTAAAATCCGGTTGCCGTAACCCATGACCGGAGTAGAAAAACACCAACGAATCTCCCCGCCGGCTGTCACTCACCAACCAATTCAATGAATCCTCGATGTTTTTCCTCGTCGGTATAAACCGTGGGTCCGCCTCCTCTTCTGCAGTTTTTCTTTTTCCATTAATCATCACAACGGAAATGGTAAAACATTAAACAAATATAACTGAAGAACATACCGGTGAGAACCCGAATGAAATGTCCAGGGTACCCGAAATTATTAATCAACAAATCTCTCATGTTTCTGACGTCGTTAGTGGTTCCTTTAAGCCTATACTGCTTCCGGTTGTTGTAAGTGATTCCGCAAAGCACTGCTCGCTTGCTTGATCTCTTCATCAAGTTGAAAGCCGGGGGGTCGGGATTTAAGGAAGGAGTTACCGTACTTTGATGCACTTTTCCTCTGATTTGGCTATAAAAGCATCTCATTCGGCTGCGTAGCCCATAGTGCTGCTGCTGGCTCGAAGAATATTGTTCATCGGCTAGAATGGGAAGATAGTTTGGTTTGCATGAAGGGCATTCAACATCTGCACCTTTGGTCATTGATTTCGCCATAAAACTTTGCCTGCATCGCGAGCAAGATGTATTTCTTCGCATATCCATGCTTGCCGATGGATGCTTCTCAATCTTGGCGAGAAGAAAAAGAGGGTTTTACAAATTGTTACTTATAACTAATTAAGTTTGTAATCCACGGATTATGAGGCGACTGATCTTTGGGTTTTATAAGCATCGATGATGAAGATTAGTGTAAATAAATGGTGAAATTATATGCATATTACTCATTAAAATTTTAGTCAATAAATTAACAACAATATAGATATTAAAATAATTTAATTGAAGAATATGGACAAAATCTTTAACCATATACATAATACATGAATAAATGAATTTAAATAAAATTTTAAAATTAAAAAATTTAAGGACAAAATTGAATAATTTAAAAAATAAAAAGATTAAAATTAATCAAATTAAAATATAAAAATTAAATCTATAACTTTTACAAAAGACTAATAGTAAATTTTAACTTTTAAGGTCAAAGAAAAAAAAGGTACTAATTCACATTATCTGTAAAGTACTTTTCGAGTTAAGTTAAATTCTAGTCTTGTCAAAAAAAATTAATTGGAACTCCTGTGATTTGCCAATCAAAAGAATAATGCCCAAAAAGGAAAATTTATGGTAGGTACCATACTTGATTTTATATTATCTCCGTTATTTTTTAATATGAGAATGATAAATTTTTATTTTTTATTTTTTAATAGTGTCCTAAAATAAAATTTTAAACATTTTTTTAAAAATTAATTTTATTTTTTAAATATAAATTATTACACATAATTGAAAACTTTAAATTACTAAATTATAATATTTTTTAAACATTAATTTTTTTCTTAACATTTAAATTATAGGATAATGCGTTTCAGTGTAGTTGAATTTATGTCATCCTGTATTGATAACAATACCAATACCAATCATGTTAAGACTCAATCGGCTATTACAACAATTTTAAAGATTATAGTGATTGCACAATTAAGAAAAAAATGGAACCCTTTCTTTTTTCCGGAAGTTTATGACTTATTTTTTTCTCTGAAATTAAGCTATTCGTTCTCTAGTAGTGGAGAAGCTTTAAATAGGTGAAGGTATATATGCTTCGCACTAAGCGGCTTTTAAGAGTAGGGGGAAGAAAATTTGCTATTAATTTTCGTAAATCTGAATTTGGATTTTATTTTTAGGAATTTATCCCTTTGTAGTTTTTTTTATTTATCCATAAACAGGAAAGAAACTCAAATCTAACTTCTGACTATTCTCATGAACATTATTTCAATTTGGTCAGCATTCAAAGTCAACTTAGATTTTTATGGGGGCATCAATGAAAACATGGTATTTTATTGCTCTCGTTTTCATAAAAGTTGTCTAGATCATTTGTCTCAATATATATGTTTAATACGAACAAATTATTTCCGCTTCAATATATATTGTATTGAACGGATTAACGCATTTGATGAAAGCTGTTTATTTACTTTGTCAATGAAATTAATAGCTGTCAAGCTGTCCATTTTGAGAATCAAATTTTTAGTCTCCAAAGACCGTGCCATTTTTATACGATCACATCTAAATATAAATTTAATATAAAAAATTTAATGATGTTAATAAATTAAAATAATATGTTTAAATTCAATAAGTAGAAGACTATTATGGGTTCCTTACATGAATAATATAAAATAAATTAATATATACGAAAATAGGATAACAAGAATAATATTTACGAGAATAGGCAAAATACATAGTAAAATATGAGTGTCACTTAATCAATCGGCGATACCACTTTATTTCTAATAAAAAAATTCATTTTTTGGGTGCAGCCGGATCAATCGACGGCACCCATATTTTGTATAGTAAATACGAGTTTTTTTCAGTATAAAAAAAAGTAAAAAAATTTATTTAGTGCCGCTGATGTATCAGGCGACACCTAAAAACTTAAAAAAGAATTAGTTAAAAAAAGGAACTTGTGTTTTAAAATTTTTTTTCGATATTAAAAACACGAACTCGTGATAGAATGATGACAATAATTCTAGAAAAAGAAATAAGTAGAATAGGGAAAATTTTAATGAAGAATAAAGAACTTCAATTTTAACAAAAAAAAAATATAGAGCATTTATGTTTTAATTTAATATTTTTGTACTACCAAAAAAAAGTTATTTTCCATTTTCTAAAATGGAAAAAGATTTACTTACCAAAAAATACTCTCAAAGTAGTAAATTTTTATGTTTTTTAATTAAATAAATCCAGTAAAAGTATCACAAAACTTCCTGTATTATATTATAGATTGTATTTTAGTTTTTTATTTAAAAAAAGGGATACAAATTAACCCTTGTATGTCTGATGAGTGAGCAAAACAACCTCTTCGTTAAAATTGCATGGTTAAATATTTATTTTGGTGTTTATAAGGTATAATAACAAATTTAACCCTCAACCTTTACAAATTTATTCAATTTGACCCTACTCTTTTATTGGATCGGTATTGTTATTTTTAATAAAATTTGTTATAACTTTTTAAATAAATTTTGTTTATATTTTTATGATTTTTTTAATAATTTTTAAATTTTAAAAGGGCTTAATTGATTTTTTTACAATTTGTTACTAAGACCTTTTTGACCTTTTAGCCTTATTAGTTTTAAAAATTTTTTGTTTATAGAGTCAAATTAAATAAATGTGTAAAAATTGAGGGCTAAATTTATTATTATATCTTATCTACAAATACCAAATTCTAACAAAGGGATTGTTTTGCTCACTCATACAAGGGCTAATTTGTCCAATTTTTTCAATAAGAAAAACTAAAATACAATCTATAAAATATAGTACAAAAGGTTTTATGATGCTTTTACCGATAAATCCTTTTCATGAAAATACTTAATTTTCTTGACTTTTATTTTATTTTTTAAAAAACATCTTTGGACAAACACATTTTAAAGAAACTATTATTTTAATCTATAAAAAAATACTGAAATTAAATAGGTTAAATTGTATTTCTAGTCCCTTTACTATGTATAATTTATAGATTTAATCTTTTTTACTTTAATTTGATCATTTGTAAACCTTATACTTTTTTAATTTTTAAAATTTCAGTGTAGTAGTTAAATTTTTAGGTCAAATCATGTTATTAATCTTGTAGTATGCATAAGTTGTGAATTTAGCCCATAATCTTTAGTTTGATCAATTTTAATCCCTATGATATACTTTTCAAATCTTAAAATTTTAATCATAACACGAATAGTAGCTGTTAAATATATTAACTAAAATGATGTGCTTTATTTTTGTGTGAATATGATGTAGGAATAAGAAATTAACATGGTATTGCATAGTGATAATATGTTTGTCGCATAAAATTTTAAAAATAGTATAATTTAAATTATGAATCTAACTACTACCATATTAATTTCAAAACTAAAAACCACATAGATTAAAATTAGCTAAATTAAAATATAGGGACTAAATTCGCAAACTATGCATAAAATATAGTGATATCAGTATCATATCTCAAAAACATTAAATTTTGAGTATCGGATTTCTCCCAAAGGGATTTAGACTTTTAGTTCAAGGGCTTTAATTAACAAAAATCAAAGAATAGTGTTCATTTAATTAATAAAACACTAAATTTTAGTTAAACAGCCCATCTCAAATTCGAAATTCGAATAATTTCTATCCTCATAAATCTTAAAATTATACATGAATTTTAATTTAACGTGCAATTATATGCATGAACTGTAATTTGGTGCAATTATACACGTGAAGCTCTAATTTTGGTTCAAATGTATACTTGAAACTTTAATTTTGATTTAATCATACACATTTAAATAAATAAATACATCAATTTATTTTTATATTAGATAAATACAATTATTTTGTGTATGCAATATACGAACATAAAATGATGTTATATCAATAATTATATTAATAATTTACAAGAATCGGATCAAATTAAAATTTCATGTATACAACTGCAAATTAAATCATAATTTATGTATGGTTTTAATATTTATCCCTAAAGAAAATTGTGCAAACATAATAATATAAAAATATAAAGGAAATACGTAAGTTGTAGCCTCACCACACACACTGTTTGTATATAATATAAGAATAAATAAAGTTAAAAGTAGCATTAAAGTTTATGATTTATTCAATAATGAAAATAAATAAGTCTAGAGATTATATTCTGTGTAGGCTTGTAGCACTGAAAATCCATTTAAAAGGTGATATTACCTTGCCACTCCCCCATATAATTGATTCCTTACAATTTTGTATCTGATCCGATTCTTCTTTACAATCTTTATGTACTAATATTTTTATAATTATAATTTCAAATTTTATGTGCGGATACAATAGCAACATTTTATGTTTACGTATCATATTCATGATTAATTATATTTATTCAATATAAAAAATAAATTGATGTATTTATTTAAACGTGTATGTTTAAATAAAAAACTAGTGTTTTATGTATACATTTGAGCCACAATTTAAATTCTATGTTTATAATGATACCAAATCATTATTTATATACCAAATTACACATTAAATCAAAATTCGTATATAATTTTAAATTTTATTTTTTATATTTTATACTTACTTCTAAAATAAATTTATTATATGTTTTGATTATATCTATTTTTTTTACATTATATCTAGAACTACCCATAGTTCCTCCCGAACCCATAAATAGGAGGAGAATGTTTTTTAGCTCATTCAAATCCATATCATTCTACATTGATAATAATACTCGTACCAATCGAGTTAAGACTCAATCGACATTTTTTACTCATTTTTAAGAAACCATCACTCAAAACTATTACACATTTTCATATTCTGTTTTTGTATTTTCAAAATTGTGTAGAGTTCTAGTAAAGTCGTCGTACAATTCTTTCTTCTTCTTTTTTAATGTATTTTTCCTTTTTCTTTTTTCTAGTACAGATGATATTTATGTATTTGTATATATATATATAGTTTATACTATCATTTTGAACCACTCCTTTATGCAAAGGACAAAGCTGTAGCATCTTCTGGGATTTTCACTTTTTCTTTTTGCCAAAATCTTCAAATCAATTTGCTATACATAAGACTGTGTGTGAGTCATGGTGCACCTGTCTTAAAAAGTTTTTGGCTTCTCAATCTTGTCCTATTAATTAATATAGATTTTACATATGTTCCACAATAAATTAAGTTGGACCGTATAACACATTCATCATGAATATATATATACATTAGTTTGCTGAGTGATTAAGCCACGTATTTTATTTTATTTTTTTGTTTAGAAAGAAAAGATAAGTTGAATGTGGATTGATTCTTAATTTGATTGACATGGGTATTGTTGTCAGTATAAAAGGACGTGGATTCGAGTGTACTGAAGCGTATTATCCTCTCATTTAAGACGTTATGTTAAAAAGAGCAGATATAATCAAAATCTATAATGAGATTATTCAAAAAAAACAAACCTGAAGAGCGAATCTCCTCCCCTTAGGGGAGACTTGTTGATATACAATCTATGATAACCATCTCGAATTATTTTATGTAATTTTGAATGCTATTTAGTTGGATTCTTAATCAATTTAACCAAATGAATCGAGATTTTTTCTTGAGTGAGAGAGATGATGGAAACTCATTAAGGGGAAAGATACTTTTTGAGCTAAGACTTTGCTACCAAAATATGTTCAGGACCCTAGAAACCTTTAAGCAATAGGTAATACTTCAATGACTTGAAAGTCACTCAAGAAAATAAGTCATATCATTGCATCAGGCCTTAGATAGGTGATAAGGGATGGACAAAAAGTGAATTCTGGCACAAAAACTGGTTTGAATTGGGTGCATTCAAAGATATTCTCTAGGAAGACTTCCGAGAGATGAAGGCTTTAGGATCTTCCACTAAGTTAGAGAAAATTGGGAAGTGTTAGGACACCCAAGTATTTCGGTCCAACTACCTCAAGAACTTTTAGAGGCTTTCTTGAGCACACCTATTATTAATTCCCCTAATAGTAATGATATCTTATGCCAGGGTCTCTCGAGCAATGGTTGCTTTACCATTTTAAGTGCATATTTTCTCGTTGCAAGCAAAAATTCATGTGGAGCTCATGGAGAAATTGAACTATGGAGATTTATCTAGGAAGCTAAAATTCCTCCCAAATTAAAAATCTTGCGGAAATGTGGTCATAAGGCTATCCCTACTATGGCTTTTCTCCTACACAAGAAATCTAATTGTGGAGGCTCTTTGTCCTTTCTACTTTAGTTCCCAAGAAGACATCGATCATCTCTTTAGAGAATTCTCTGTCACAAAACTTGTCTAGGGGAATCTATCCAAGTTTGATTGCATTCAATTCATACTCTCGACCTCTCTCAGTTGGGAAGATTGGATATTTATGAATCTTTCGTCTAATACTTGGATTTACAAGCCAAAGTTATCCCGGAATACCATATTTGTATTTGTTCTATGGGAAATTTGGTTGGTTAGGAATGCCTGTATATTTAGTAATTCTCGTCCTAAAGAGAGTTTCATTACTAGGGTCCTTTCAACTATAGGGGAATAAAAATGGGAATAAAAATCTAAACAAATCCGCTTTAGGGTCTTTAAAAGTAGTTTCTAAAAAACCAGAACATTTTCAGCATAATCTTAAAGAACACATGGCTGCCACTAGGTCTTTTTGCACTAACCACCAACAGTGTCGCTACATTTCTGGGTTCTTAATTTTAGTGTTACTATATGTTAATCTTTCTTAAGAGAGAAGCTTGTTAAATTCTCCATAGTGGAACTATAGAATTTCTTTACGTTTAGAGGAGTGGTAAAGAAAATGTTATTAACTGGCACCAAGTAACCCAAAGCTCTCAAACCCAAGCTAGAGTTAGGATTATAGATTGCCATTTTTCTTTCACAACTAAAATTTTTAAATGTAAAAGATTAAATTTATTGAAATATTTAGAATTATTAGAATTAGGGTTGATTTGATAAAATGTTTAAAAGTTGATGACTAAATATGTTATTATATACCACCTCACTATTTCTGTTAGGGTGATCAAAACAAAAATAAACCATTTGAAATTGAAAGTTTTTGTAATTCAATGACCCCAAACAACACACTAATAGTTGAGTGCCGTATATTTTACTCAAAATCTAAATTAAAAAAAAAATCAAGTGATGAGTGTCACATCATGATATCTTACCGTAATCCAAATTTAAAGACCAGATAAAAAAAAAACTGTCAAGTTCTAAGACTAATATGGACAAAAAAAATTCAAAAATCCAAAATTAGGGATTAAATGTTATTTTATCCCTCAAATCAAAGGGAGCCATCTATTTTATAACAGCAACAACAAAGCACTGGCAGTTACATCAAGGTGAAACCTGAACAATATTACTTTTATCTATGACAACCTGGTCCAAGGTAGCAAGGTTAGATGTGGAACACAAGAAAATGGCAAATTACGTTACATGAACTCGGTAGGAATCTACTACGACCACATTATATATAACACAATCTTTTACATCAATTTTGAAAGATCAAAGTGTCAGTCCTACGTAGTCTGGATGGCATAAAGCACTAATCTAGCATAAGAAGACAATATTCCAAGATATGCTACTATAGAGGAAAAGATATATCAAGCACCACATAAGCCATAGGAAAAAAATACTAGGATTAAAAAATAATAACAGAGGTAGGCTCTGCAATATACAAATATCAATTTAATTTAAGTTACCAACATTAGGGGGTTCTATCTCTGTAACTTTGTACATGAAAGGCTTACCAAAGGTGGAGATCATTCATAGCTGAATCACTGTTGTTTTTATCCTTTTATACATGGGAAATGAACTGCATGCTTATTGTAATGAGCTGCCTAGAAATTTGGCCTTGCAGGTTGGACACATATAACCAACTGAATCTGATTGTATTTCAGAATCGACGGCCTCCTGGTTGAACTCCGTCCCACACCATACACACAGAGTTGTAAGCTGAGGCTTGCCAGCCATATTTAACAAGACTTCTGACCCAAACTGAACCGATGAAGTGTAATCACCTTCTATAGCTGGATTATTAGCCAACTCTACTGGAACCTCTGGCAACGAGGAAGATACTTGCACACCGCCGATGCTCAAATTGATCGCCTCTGTTTCAACCAACTTCGGCTCATCAAATCCTGTAACATTGTCAAGCCTCTCGTTGATGCTGCATAAACCATCTTCTCCCTGCTGTTACACATAGAGAACATGAATATTAAAGTAATTTCTTCAATGAAACCACTTCTCCTCGATGACCTAGCATTGGTAAGAAAACTATGACGTCTACCTCCCCCCCCCCCACCCAAAATGCCAGGATATATAGGCAACTGATATAGCATATTAAGTAAACCATCAATAGGTCACGTTGCACAACCTTTCTTCTGTGCACAAAGAAGAATTTAACATAAAATAAAAAGTTAATAACCTTATTTCGATTCTATGGATGTAAACATTTCTGTTTAGTTGAGAAAGTTGTAAAAATTCTGAAACTACTCATAAAGGAAGAAATGAGGAACCATCTAAACTTTTTTTTGATGAACCAGGCCAAACAATGTAAGCAATCAAAGAGGAAAGCTTACTGACGGCAACTATACAACCAAACTGAGGCAAAGTGCACTCCAAAAGAAAAAAATGAATGATAACATCGATAAATGGAGAGGAACAATGATACAAGAGCTCTAGTAAGCAGAACAATAATCTCAAACTGTTTACATCACATTGTACTGATAAAGCAACAAAAATCAGAACAGTGGCTTTATACCTTGTCCGAGATAGAATTTGCAACCAATGGACCATCGACTGGTAACAATAGGGGCATTGATGATTCAGGGACTTCAGCCTGAAGTACATTTTCTCCAGATGTTTGACGTATAGTCTCTGGTGAAACATCTTTAGCTGGCTCACAACTATTCCCTAAACCAACAACTAACTCAGAATTGGTACTGATATCCACTTCTTCAGGTTTAGGATTCTCCTTTGTGCCCGCACCAACTAAATTGACTTCATTCTCAACATCACAGACACCCTGATCGGTGGAGGGAACAAGTAAATTTCTTTCAGGACCTCTATGTTGCTCAATGCCAGACTTGTCAGCTTCTTCGGCATGAATTGTTAAGCCATATTTTCTGACTACAGTTTCAGATGTACTACCATTTTGCTCGTCCATACAATCAGAAATTGTAGCATCAAAAAGAGAATCCATATTTGCAACACTGATAGCTTCATCAATCTTCTTCATCTTCTCATCAATGACCATAGGCTCACTGGTTTGTTGACATAAATCTTGATCTAGCGTTCTATCAGTCACTTCATCCTCTGTTCCAGAATCACTTGAAGGCGAATCAGAATTCATTTCATGATCAGAAGTAGAAGCAGGAATATCTGGAATTGGAACTGCATTCAATTTATCAGGACTCGATCCATCATTGAGTTCATATCTAGGCACAGCAGTACTAGTTTCAAGAATAGAATTCTGTGCAATTTCAATTAAAGCATCCATTTTGGAAATCCTCGCGGGCAACTCTTGCTTAGTTGCAACCTCAGTTCTCCTGGGAAGTGTCAGTAAACCAGGTGAATCTTCAATTCCTCTCACAAAGTTCCTAACATGGATCCCTACATGGCCATTGTACCTACGCCGTTCATGAAATACCTTATGGCAGAATTGGCATTCAAATTTCCCATCTCTAAGTATCACACCATCTCCAACAGAAGAACCAAGCCTGTACCTCCTTGTAGTCCTTTGGTGAAATGATAAAAGATGTTGTAAATATGCATCCTTCTCATCAAAAGTCATATTGCATTTATGACATTCAAAAAGATCATGTATTTGAACTTCTGCCAGGTTATCCATTCCCAGTAAGTTGACTTCCTTCTCACGTTCAGTCTGCCTTTGATCATCTCCTTTCTGGATTGCACCTTCCTGCCATTGCATGAACATAAAAACTGTTAAGAATTTCTTCTTCTTTCACGAGTTAAAAAAAATGTTCCCCGCAAACATCACTTACAATTTCAGGAGCCATTTGATAAATATGCTGAGCAATGTCGCCATCATTATCCATTGTCAAGGGTGCATCATGGAGACCAAAGCAGGATTGCAAGTATGCAGCGACTTCTTTACATGATATAAAATGCCGCCCACCGGGACTGAAAACAAAAAGAAATAATGATGATGTCTATGATATATACATACAAAGGAAAAATACTGTTAATGTTAAGAATAGAGTGTCTTTGATTAACTAAAATATAACCCAAATTCAGAAAAATTATAAATTTATGATTTGTTCTTTTGCACTCACAATAAAACTACAAGAATCTACAAATAAACCTACGAAGAAATCACCTAATATATCTCCGGCAATATACAGAAGCACGACCTTCCTTCCTCTTTAACCCTAACAAAAGCTTCCACCCTATCGGCAGGACATCTCCGAAGATGCTAGCATCAACAATCTTCCTCTTCCTTCTCCTGCTACACCACTGCCCACCCAGATCCCTCATAAACCCTAGCAAAGCCTCCTCACTTCCCGCCATTCCCTCGGTCCTCCTTTTCAATTCCTCCGCATAAGGATCCTCCAAACCGCCCAATGCGACCAAATCGACGGCAACTCCATTTTTGTTCACAATCTCTAAACCCCGCTCTCTCTCTTCCTCGGAATTAACAGCCTGCACATTGGGCTTCCTCCCTCTCTTCCTCTTCCCAAGGCTGATCATTGCATCTTTAATCTCAAAATCCACCATGGTATCCCTCATCCCGTAACTTACAATGGCGTCCCTAGGGGAGGAAGGAGGGGTAGTGAAATCGAGATGCTGGAATTCAGGGTGGGATTTGAGGGAGACCTTGAGGGAAGATATTATGGATCGGTTCTCTAGGGCTTCGGGGTCATGTAGAGGAGGGAAAGGAGGGGCCGGTTTGGGGGCCGGAAGGAGGCCGGGGATGCGGTGGCGGAGAGGGTGGTGATGGGAGGAATGATGGTTGTTAGGGGAAAGACGGGCGAATGTCTGGCGACGGGATCCAGCGGATTCATTGAAGCTGGAACGGTCGATGGAAGGGATTACGAGGTTGTCGGAGCAGTGAAGGTCGAAGGCGGTTGGGGAACAAAGGGAGAGGGAGAGGAGCTCGGATTGGGTTAGGGTAGTTAAGTCTACGGAAGGGAGAGAATCCAGGGTCAGTGGCTGGTCGGCGGTGAGAGTGGCCATTGCGGTGGTTCAAATGGCGGCGGCCACCTAAGATGATTTGGATGATTAACTAATGTCTAATGCCCTAAAACCTGAATGCAGCATTTCGGTACAAATTGAATTGAATTGGGCCTTAGTGCTTACCTATTCGTGCTAACAAAGGAAAGAGTAAATAATAATAATAATAATAATAATAATAATAATGTTAAAGGATCAAAATAGTCAATTTTATTTATCTTGGGTTAAATTTTAGTTATTTATTTTTGAAATGTTACGTTTTAATCACTTTTATTATCATATTGTAACATTTTAGTCACTGAGCATTAATTGTCGTTAACAATGTAAGAGTAAGTTCATTGGCATATTAAATCATCATTTCAAATAAAAATTATAAGTTAAATTATACAATTGGTCCCTACATCTTTGTCATTTTGAGCAATTTAATTTTTTTCTTTTATGTTCTTTGAAGTTTCCTTTTCTTTTCTTTATTTTCCATTCCTCTTCTTCTTCTTTCTCTATTTTTCCCCCTTCTCCATTTCTTTTAATATATTTTTTTCTATGTTTTCTATTTATTTTTGTTAAAACTAGTCCATATACTTTTATTTTTTTTGAACAATTTAATTTTTCTTTTTATTTCTTTATTTTCCTTTTCTTCTTCCCCTTTATTTTTCTCTTTTCTCATATTTTTCTTTGCATAAACATAATTTTTGCCTACTAAATGAATCAAATCATTGTTTCTTTCACATGATTCCTAAATTGAATTTCATTGAAAACTGAATATCAATTATTCTTAATCAAATCTCAATTTGAATATAACCTATTTTTGAAACTAAAATTGGATCTAACTAATCAATATAAAAAATCATATCCTTAATCAAATCTAAACATAAATTGAATTCTTCATATTCAAAACAATTTTTTTTCTGTTTCCAAACTTTTACAGAATCATGTAGGTTATTCATTTCCTTTTCTTTTATTTTTTGATGAACAAAATTAAGCAAATGATAAAATTGATCTAAACCTTTTTGGATATCCCAAGCAATCTTGATTGGAAGATGTGCATGGATGAATCGAAAAGAGAAAGGGAGCATGGAACCAAACAGTTTGGGTAAAGTTGAGGGTAAGTTTCGTATGGTGATCGTTTTAGTCATTGATAGTGTAGAGTTTGTTTGAAGAATCTGTGAAACAACGTAGTTTCAAGAGGGTAAGAATGTTATAAGTAAGATAGATAAGGTGGTTGTGAGGGTTGGTTAGGAGGTTAAGGTAACAGGTTCGAGAAATTTTGTTGAGGGTGGACTGCCATAAGTCACGACTGGCGAGGCCTTTGAGTGAAACGAGCTTGTCGACTAGGTCATTGAGATATCCAAATTAGTTTGTTAAAGCAATGATTGACAATGAGGGTTTATAATTATGGGGTGAGAATATGTGAAGTAAATTTTGTTTTGTTTTCAGCTTTTTCTAAGATTGAGAAAGTTTAGTTTGGATCTTCTTTGAGTTTGAGAATAAGAATGTTTGATAGTGTGGGGGATTAGGGATTGGTTTTTTAAGATAAAAGTAAAACATTATGAGATTAAGAATTGATTGTTGAGATTAAGAATAAAGAGAAGTGCTTTGCCAAATGAAAGTTATTTCCAATTTTATTTACATTCAAAAAGTTTTATATCAATGCAGGAGAATATGGGTTCGAGTATGTTGAAGCGCATTATTCTCCTATTTATAGGTCCGGGAGAGGTTATGGATAGTTTTAAACATTGTGTCAAAAAGAATAGATATGATCAGAATCTATAATAAGATTATCAAAAAAGTAATAATCTACGTTATTGGATTTTAGGAAAAGAAACTGAGAGAGGAAGACCATCCAAATTACTATATATATTACATAAATGTTCACTTTTACAGGCCTATACATTATATATTTTCTATCATTCTCCATACCGTTACTATTATTCTTTAAATTTTTAAAGGGATAGTGTCACATTGGGTACATATACTTTCATAAAATGTCTAATATGTATTTTATTATAATACATGTACTTTAATAAAATATCCAATGTGATACCTCAACTTTGAAAATGTCTACTGTGGTAGTTGAACTATCAATATGTGCTTTTTCATTATGGTACATGGTGTTAACACTGATTGAAAATTGTTAAACTAGTCAATGAAAATTCGAAGAATCTTATTAATAAAGAAGAAGTAAAGATTAAACTTACATGAAAATACTTCTACTTTCATGGATAACATTAAAATTATTTAAAAATCAATTAAAAATATTATTTTAAATGGAAAACTCTTCGGAGAAAACGAAGTTTGTTTACTTAAATGAAGAAGATGACATTTTTGCTTATGTAAGTTTAATACTTATTTAAAAATAAATTAAAAATGTTATTTTGAACTAAATTTAGTCATTAACTTTCTAAAAAGAGCCAAAGCTTTTTTAACAAAAATGATAACAAAAATATTAATTTTTAACGAGGTTGGTGTGATAACTTGCGTAGCAATCCACATGTTGAGACATAGCTAGGCGTAGGCAGTGGCTTTGCCCCCCTTAACTGAGGGGTAAAATAACAGTTTTAGTCTATTGTAGTTATGAATTATTTAATTTAAGTCTTTTTTAAGCTTTTTTTTTTTTACTTTTTGCCCTAAACTTCTAAAACTTTATTTTAGCCCCCTCCCCCCCAATATCACATTCTTGGCTTCACCCCTATTCGCATGTACTTCATGTTGACGTAGTACTATTTGTCTTATATGTCATGTCAATAAATAATTTAAAATTATAAAAATAAAAAAAGTTATAAAAAATTAGCATGAATTAGACTTGGATTGCTACGATATTTAAAATATTAACATTATAATCAATATTTCTATTAAAAAATAACAATACTACTCTTTTTAAAAGGTTGATGGTCAAATTCGACTATCTTCAATTGGTTGGGGGCCAAATTTAACTAAAAAAAAAAGAATAAGAGCCAACTTGTCAAAAGATGTAAATATTAAGGGCTAATTTTATCATAATGCCTTTGGATTTTAGTTTTCAAATTTCATATTTTGGGTTTCGAATTTCAAATTTGATGTTTTTGTATTCATTTATATTTAATAACCATAATTTATATTTATTTTTAAACTCTTCATCATCTTATTAACTATTGGTGTACGAAATTTTTGCACTGACGATACATTAAATATTCTTCCAAAATTTTATTATCAAAGAATAATCCATTTAACTTGAAGTTCTGATCTAAAAAAAATATAATACTACTAATTTGCTTTAAAACACTTATTGCCATTAACAATTAATTGTATTTAATTAATTTATGATATATATTTGAAAAACTTTGAACCCTTTATTTTCTACCATATTATTAAATTAGTATTTAAAGGTATTTATAATTTAAAAACAAATTGTATAAAATTTTATTGATTCTAAAATAGAGTTATAAAATGAATAAAAGTATAAGCATATTCATTACAATAAATCAAAATAACTTATAATTAAGGTTAAAATATTAATTAAAAAATTATTAATTATTTTTATATTTTATAATTAATTTTTATACTTTCATATTTATTAACGTAATAAAATAAAGTTATAATTTTTTTTTTGTGAATTACAAGAGAAGGGTAAAGTTCTAATAGGGGCACGACTCAAACCTAGGCCACACGTGGGGCGATGAACACGACCAACACACAGGGTTCAAATAAAGCTATAACTTGAATATAAGTCTAAGTATAAAAATAGAAATTGATTTTATCTTTTAATTATCAAATTAATTAGTGTTAGAGTTATATATCAATTAAAATTAAAATTTAGATCTATAAATGGCATCCATTTGTAGCATTTAAGAAAAATCATCAATAAGAATATGAAATTACATCATAAAGATATTCAAATGATAATGACACCGGAAAACATCAAAGACATATTAAGACCATTAGATAGACATGTAAGATAAATTTTTTTTTTAAATTACAAATTGTTTCTTATGTGCGAAGTTAATACTCATTTATACTTTCTTTTTTATTTTATTATTATTATACATGAAGTTATAAACAGATGAAAGAGAGATTTAAAAAAAATTACCATATAAAATTTTAATAATTATTTTTTAATCATCATTATTAAATGTGTTTATTACTTTAATGTAAATATTTTTCATATTTAATTAATTTAAATATTATTTGCATTAAATATGTTGTATATGGTATATAATTTATTTTTAATTTATGAAAAATAAAAGCGTTGGGTAAAAAGTAACACTTTTTCTATCAATTGAAATAGAGGATTATTCGATCAAATAGATTAACTAAAAATGTTAAATAGTGAGAAAAAATAAATATTTTTTTTGAGGTTTGTACTTTCGTCCTTCATATTGAAACCCACATGAGAACTTGTCAATAAAGTTAAGAAATACACTAAAGAGTAAAGAAGAATTCCATCATGTCATTTATAGAGATAAGGAGGGTATTTAATACAAATATTGCTGCTAACTAACTAACTGAATTACTGCTTAACTAACATAACTGCTAATACTAAAGTTATTCATAACATGCCCCGAGCTTTGCCAACTTCCTTTCATGAACCATAACATGCCCAGAGCTATGTCAACTTCCTTTCATGCTTAGAGGTACATGATCATTAGACACCACAAGCAGCTGGCTTCTGAACTTGCTGAACAACCCGATTGAGAGAGGTTTGGTTAAAATATCAGCCACTTGATCTTGGCTGGATACATGCCCCACTTGCAAAGATCCCTCAGCAACCTTCTCTCGCACAAAGAAAAGATCCAACTCGACATGCTTAAATTTCGAGTGCATGATAGAATTACTGGCAACAGCAATAACAGCCGAACTATCGCACCAAACTAAAGCCTTGACCTTGATTGAAGCAGAAAGCTTAGATAGTAAGAACTGAATCCAGATCATTTCAGTGGTAACATGCGCAAGGCTCCTGTATTCTGCCTCTGCAGTTGATCTAGAAACTACCTGCTGTTTGCGAGAACTCTAGGAAACGAGATTACCACCAAAGAAAACACAGAACCCCGAAGTGGATCGTCGATCATCCGAGTCAGACCCCCAACTGGCATTGGAGTACCCTTCAAGTAAAAACTTTGAAGACCTAGTGAACTGCAACCCATGACTCAGGGTCCCTTGTAAGTAACGTAGGATCCTTTTGACGGCCTTAAAATGAAAATCCAAAGGCTTGTGAGACAAACCTTATTAACAGCAAATGCAATGTCCGGCCTAGTAATGACAACGTATTGGAGAGCACCTACAATGCTTCTGAACAGATGCTCATCTTCAATGGGATTACCCTCATGACTAGAGAGGTGGCAGGTGGAGACCATAGGTGTAGGAGAACTATTTGCCTTGTCCATTGAGGCTCGACAAAGTAAATCTTGAATGTACTTTTGTTGACTGAGAAATACACCATTAGCGGAATAAGTGACCTGAATTCCAAGGAAATAGTTTAACCGCCCAAGATCTTTGAGAGAAAACCGATCATGAAGTTCTGTAACAAATTTATCTATTGCTGAAGAGTTGGTTCCAGTGACAACTATATCATCAACATAGACCAGGACGTATATCAACTGAGACCCCGTCTTTCGAACAAAAAGAGAGCTATCAGCCTTAGACACTTGAAACTTAGCCTCGAGAAGAAACTCTTTTAGCTTATAAAACCAAGTTCGAGGGGCTTGTTTGAGGCCGTATAACGTTTTCCTCAGCTTGCAGACAAGTGTTTGACCACCGGGCCCTAGTTGTTCAAACCCCGGAGGTTGCACCATGTAAATGTCCTCCTGTAAATCACCATTTAGAAAGGCGTTATTGATGTCCACCTGCCAGAGAGACCACCCTAGTGAAATAACAAGAGCCAACACTAGCCTGATCGTTGTGGGTTTGACAACAGGACTAAAAGTCTCCTGGAAGTCAACTCCCGCTTCTTGAAGATAACCGTTAACAACCAACCTGCCTTTATATCTAGCCACCGAACCATCCGAGTTTCTTTTCACCTTAAAGATCCACTTGCAGCCAACAGCTTGACGTCCAGCAGGTAGGGGCATGAGATCCCAAGTACGATTTGAAATCAAGGCATCGTATTCTGCTCGGGCAGCAGCAGTCCACAGAGGGCTCTGAAAAGCTTCACTAATGGAAGAAGGCTCATTGTCAGCTAGAATAGAAGAGAAAACTTTTGGTTTGAACACCCCACTCTTAGACCGAGTTTGCATGGGATGCAAATTTGTAGTTGAAATGCCTCTTGTAGAAGAATCAGGCTGAGCAGGTAGAGCTAAAATATCAGCTGGTTCTGAAGAACTAGACCTTGTTGGAGAGGGAGATCGAACTGAAGTACCAGCTGCTGCTGAAGAACCAGAACACGTAGGAAGAGAAGCATGACTAGAACCAGGAGCAGGCACAGGAGAACCTCTAGATGGTTCAGAAGAAGGAGAGTTTGTTGAACCAGGCGAAAGAGTTTGAAGAACCAAAGGAACATAAGACTGTTGACGATCAACTCTGACTGATGCCACAGGTGAACAGTGAGAGAACCCCAACTGAAAAGGAAACTGAAACTCGTCGAAAACCACATGCCGAGAGACAAGAACATGACCAGAATTAGTAAGGCACTTATAGCCTTTTTGATTGTCACCAATACCAAGGAACACACACTTTGCAGACCGAAATTGTAACTTATGTTGATTGAAATGCCTTAAGCGAGGAAAGCAGGCACACCCAAAAACCTTCAATTGAGAATAAACAGATTGATGCTGAAAAAGCTTCTCATATGGATTGATATGATTTAGAACAGGTGTAGGCAACCTGTTAACGAGATGAGCTGCATGAGCAAACGCATAATACCAGAACTTCAATGGCTCAGAAGATTGAGCTAACAAGGTCAACCCCATTTCAACTATTTTCCTATGTCTCCTTTCAGCAATACCATTTTGCTCAGAGGTGTGGGGACATGTGATTCTGTGATGAATGCCAAGACGAGACAGTTCCTTGGACAGCGAACGATATTCGCCCCCCCGACACTTTGAAGAACCTTGATTGAGTGATTAAACTGCACTTGCACCATTCAATAAAAATGAAGGAAACACTGAAACACCTCAGACTTGGACTTCAGAAAATACAACCAAGTATATCGGCTATGCATGTCCACAAAAGAAACATAATAGGAAAAACCATTAGAGTGCACATAAGCTGGTCCCCAAACATCAGACACTACATGTTCAAAGGGGAAGGAATACACCGCCTTTGAAGAATTAAAAGGCAATTTGTGGGACTTGCCAAGGTGACAAGCGGTACATATATTGGGTAAACTAACGCTCTTAAACGAAACATTACAAGAACGCAAAACATTAGCAAGCGTAGTAGCACACGGATGACCGAGTCTGTTATGCCATAATACAGGAGATGAAACTTGAGCTGTGTAAATAGCAGGCAGTTGAGACTGTTGAACATCAACACCAGTATGAGAAGATTGCGAGAAATCAAATCTATAGAGTCCCTTATGCATGTGGCCCTCTAGCAGAGTTTTCTTTGTCTGTAAATCCTTCACAAAACACAAATAAGGGTGAAACTCAAAGTAAACAGCATTATCACGAGTAAACTGTCCTACAGACATTAAATTTTTGCACACTGTAGGAACATGTAGAACAGTCTGAAGGTGTAAAAGCCTTGAACCAGCCATGAAGTGAGAAGTACCTACATGAGCAATGGACACAGAGGCACCATCACCCATAGAAACTTGACTTGTACCTGTGTACGGGGAAGCAGTAGCTAGATTGGCTATATCAGGAGTGATGTGATTGGTTGCCCCAGAATCAGGATACCAAACCTGAGCAGGTGGAGAAGAAACATGAGCCCGAGAAAGCTGCTGACCGGATGAAGGTTGAGGACACGACCCGCAGCAATGAGACACAAGTGAGCAAGAAGAACAGTCTTGACCATGTAACCGATGGTACTTGACTGATATCGAGCTAGTGGAACCAACACCAGAGAAGTTCTCATCAAACCTGTGATAACAAGTTTGAACCAGATGTCCAACTTTACCACATAGTTGACATTGTGGCCTGGAGCGCGACCAACCTCGACTTTGCCCTCTGGACCTGTGATACGAACTGTCTCGAGCAGAGACGAGTCGTATGTAGATTGCCCGATCGTCTACGAGAAGTTACGTTAGGATTAGTTGAGTTGAAGGTATAGTCAGAGTAGAAAGAGGGGTACGAATGGAATGGTAGGAACGAAAGGGTAGGAACAAAATGGTATGAACAAATTGGTCAGTTTAGGTTCGATTAGGTAAAGAAGAAAGAACGGGTTTGAACTACTAAAGGTACTTTCAAGAACCAAATACCGAAATGGTATCGACCCGTTGATTTAGCCTTTTGAGTTCGGTTATAGGTTTGGTAAAGGAAACCTCGACCCACTATCTAACAAGATAGGAACCTCGGTATGTTGAACGCCACACTACGAATAGTGATAAGTTCGGGTACGACAAAGAACACGGTTGACACAACTAGAATGCTAGGAACACCAAACGAATCTTTGAACGAAATATAAGAAAAGTATGCCTCACAATTTCGGCAGCATAACATTAACAAAAGTTTCAAAAGTCCTTTACATGGAAATTGAACAAGTATTTATAAGCCTAAGTCTAGGTAGCCGAATGGCCTTTCATACTTACACATTAATTAAAAGAAAATTCTAGAAAAATAACTCTTAATATGCATGACCAGATTCGGTTTTGGGAATGGTGGATGAATGCATCTTCATGCTTAAGAAAACTCAAAGTGAATGCATGATATCCAATGGTCACTTGTAGATTTGGCCAACCTTGTTAAATGAAGCAATGTTTGGCCAAAAAGTATGAATTAATTGTGGACACTCTAAGGGCCATCATGAGTGTGAAACCGAATGTTGAAGAGTCTTCTAGTGTGAACAAGGTGAACCGAATGGTCTTGCCATGTGAACATAGGTGTGAACGAATTAAGGAGAGTCATGGGGAAGCTAATTGGCCAAGCTATCTTCATGCATGTGTGAGTGCCCTTTGGCCGAATGGTCACATTGGAGAATGAAGAGATAGCATACCATACATGAATAGAAACATTCATGAACCTTAAAGACATTGAATATGGTCATACACGCACTTGGCCGAACATGCACCTAAGAGATTCAAGCCCCCCAACCGTCCATGCACCTTCAAAATTCATGCTTGCTTTTAATCTCCATATGTCCATTGCGTTCCTACAAGAAATGTGAACATAATTAATTCAAACTAATGTGAACACAAATATCAATATTAAATTCGGTTATGTCAAATTTAATTATCATCAATAAACACTTTTAAGACATACTTAATATAACTAATGTGAACTAAATTTAATATGTAGGATATTAATTAACTAATTATTGAACTTATTAATTAAAAAGTCAATAGTAGTCAAATGAATTCAAAGTGAACTCCATGAGCTGATGGTTAATTCATAAGTTAAACCCGAGCTGGGCCTAAACTCGTGAGCTGATAATGAGCTGGTCCCGAGCTAATGAGCTGGTGTGGAGCTACATGGGAGCTAACTTGAACTGAAGGTGAGCTTGGTGAGCTGAAATGAACTTGTAGAAAAGTTCGGCATGGATTTCCAAAATGGCCACTAACTGGTTCGATAGGTCTAGCATTGACATCATCCCACACATGCTGAACTAAAACTATAACAGCTTCTTTAAATTGTTTTGCACGAGCCCTTGTGATCGGCCCTTGAGGTAGCACCATCGGATCTCGGCTTGGACTTGGCTTACGGGAAGCCGTGATCGTATCATCCTCCCCCTCTTGAAAATGACTTGTCCTCAAGTCAGTATCTACATCGAAAGGAGTCAAGTCAGAGACATTAAAACTAGCACTATCATTGTACTCACCTGGTAAGTCAAGCTTATACGAACTTTCATTGATTCGCTCGATGACTTGGAAGGGGCCGTCTCCTCACGGCAACAACTTAGATCTTCGTTGAGCTGGAAACCTTTCTTTTCTCATATGCACCCAGACCCAGTCTCCGGGTTCAAATACAACTCGTTTTCGTCCTTTCTTGGCTCGTTGGACGTATTGCTCGGTTCGAGATTCAATATTCTCTCGAACCTTCCTATGTAATTCCTTGAGAAATTCAGCCTTTTTCCTTGCATCTGTATGGACAAATTGATCAACAGGAAAAGGTAATAAATCAAGAGGAGTAAGAGGATTAAATCCATATACAGTCTCAAAAGGAGAGAATTTGGTTGCTGAGTGAACAGAGCGATTATAAGCGAACTCGATGTGGGGTAAGCATTCTTCCCACGTCTTGAGGTTCTTTCGTACCAACGCTCGCAACAAAGTTGACAAAACTCGGTTTACCACCTCAGTTTGGCCATCCGTTTGGGGATGACAAGTGGTTGAAAACAATAACTTCGTCCCAAGTTTTCCCCATAATGTCCGCCAAAAGTGACTCAAGAACTTTGTATCTCGATCGGAAACAATCGTTCTTGGTAATCCATGCAGTCGTACAATTTCCCTAAAAAACAAATTAGCAATATGCACAGCGTCATCAGTTTTAGCACAAGAAATAAAATGTGACATTTTAGAGAATCTATCGACTACAACAAAGATTTAGTCTTTCCCTGTCTTAGTTTTTGGTAATCCAAGAATAAAATCCATAGAGACATCGGTCCACGGGGTGTCGGGAATAGGAAGTGGTGTGTAAAGTCCATAAGGTTGGACCTTCGACTTAGCCCGTTTATAAATTAGGCAGCGTTCACAGATCCGCTCCACGTCTCTCCGCATTCGCGGCCAGTAAAAATGTTCATGGAGGGTTGACAATGTCTTGCTTATTCCAAAGTGTCCCATTAGGCCACCACTATGCGCCTCCAACACAAGTAACTCTCGAATGGAGCCTTGTGGTATACACAACCTATTTTCTTTAAAAAGAAACCCTTCGTACCTGAAAAATTTCTCAAAAGACCCATTTTCACAAGCAGCATATATATTTCCAAAATTCTCATCATTAGCATACAACTCTTTCATATGATAAAAACCAAGTAACTTAGAATCAAGAGTGGTCAATAAGGTATATCTCCGTGACAAGGCATCAGCCACTACATTTTCTTTACCTTTCTTGTATTTGATGACGTAGGGAAATGACTCTAAATACTCGACCCATTTTGCATGTCGTTTCTTGAGTTTATGCTGAGCTTTAATAAACTTAAGTGCTTCGTGATCGGAATGAATCACGAACTCCTTCGGTCTTAGATAGTGCTGCCAAGTTTCAAGTGATCGAATCAAGGCATACATCTCTTTGTCGTACACCGGATAATTGAGGGAGCGCCACTTAATTTCTCACTGAAGTACGCCACCGGTCTTCCGTCTTGGGTCAACACAGCTCCGATCCCTACACCTGAAGCGTCACACTCAATTTCAAATGTTTTAGTAAAATCTAGAAGGGACAATAGAGGAGCTTTCACAAGACATTCTTTAATCAAATTAAATGAACGTTCTTGATCTTCAGACCAGTGAAATGCGAAGTTTTTCTTAATCACGCTTGTTAAGAGTGCTGCAATGGTACTAAAGTTGGGCACAAATCGACGGTAGAAGCTAGCCAATCCATGGAAGCTTCGAACTTGGCTAATGTTCGTCGGACATGGCCATTCTTGAATCGCTTGAACTTTTTCTTGATCCACCTCCAAACCGTTGGCACTCACGACATAACCTAAAAACACAACTTTATCAGTGCAAAATGAACACTTTTTAAGATTAGCATACAATACCTCTTTTCGTAAAGTTTCCAACACCGCTCGTAAATGTGGTACGTGCTCCTCTAAAGTTTTGCTGTAGACCAAGATATCGTTAAAGTATACAATACAAAATTTACCAATAAACGCATGTAATACATGGTTTATCAATCTCATAAAAGTGCTGGGAGCATTTGTAAGGCCGAATGGCATTACCAACCATTCGTACAAACCCAATTTCGTTTTGAAGGTCGTCTTCCATTCATCGCCTTCTCGCATTCGTATTTGATGATAGCCACTTTTAAGATCGATTTCCATGAAAATCTGGGCTCCACTTAATTCGTCAAGCATGTCGTCAAGACGGGGTATCGGGTGTCGATACTTGATAGTGATTTTGTTGATGGCACGACAATCCACGCACATCCTCCACGACCCATCTTTCTTGGGTACAAGCAGCACCGGTACTGCACAAGGACTTAAGCTCTCTCGGATGTATCCTTTGTCTAGGAGTTCAGTAATTTGCTTTTGCAATTCCTTCGTTTCTTCGGGATTACTCCGATAAGCAGGACGGTTGGGTAGTGCAGCTCCGGGTACTAAGTCTATTTGATGTTCGATGCCTCGGATAGGGGGCAGCCCACTTGGTTTTTCGTCCGGAAATATGTCTTCAAATTCCTGAATCAAAGACAATACAGAAGCAGGCAAGTTTTCAGGTAACTCGTTAGTATTCAACAATGCCTCATTGTACATAAATACATACATAGGCTGTCTCAAAAACATCGCTCGCCGGATATCACTAACCCTCGCAAACACACTCATTTTTCCACTTTCTTTTTCCTCTCCCCTTTTTACTTGTTTTTGTTTCTTTTCATTTTCTCTCGTATTTTTAGTCTTTTCTCTCTCTTTTTCCTTAATTTTCTCTTTTGCACTCTTTTCTTTTTCTCTCGCTTGTTCCATTGAAAGTTTAAGTTTTTGTTGATCCTCGTACACTTGCTTCGGAGTGAGGGTGCAAGTGTCACGTTCTTGCCAAGATGTTTGAAGGAGTATCTATTAGTGTAACCATCATGCATCACCCGTCGATCGAACTGCCATGGTCGTCCTAGAAGCAAATGGCCCGCGTGCATCGGCACTACATCACATAATACTTCATCAGAATACTTCCCGATGCTAAAGGACACTAGGACTTGTTTTGTCACTTTGAGTTCACCACCATCGTTAAGCTACTGGAGCTTGTATGGATTCGGGTGCTTGGTGGTTGACAGCCCCAACTTTTCCACCATGAGGGTACTTGCCACATTTGTGCAACTCCCTCCATCGATTATGATGCTACACACTTTCCCTTGCACTTGGCATCTCGAATGAAAAATGTTCTCACGTTGTTGTTCGTCTTCCACACTTTAAAGACTTAGGCTTCGCTTGACGACGAGTAACTCACCTTCAACGGGTTGTTCTAAGTCCTCCTCAACTTCGGAATTCGATTCAGGATCGTTCTCTTCCTCGTCCTCCGTTTCAATCTCACCGTCGGCCCTTATCACCATGGTACGTCTATTCGGGCACTGACTCGCTATATGTCCACGACCAAGACACTTGAAGCACTTTATGTCCCTTGAACGGGCGGTGGAACTTTCAGGAGCCTTACCTTTACTTGACTCGGCAATAGGCTTATTCGCCTTAGATATTGTTGAAGAATCCTTCGTTCGATTTGTTGGAAAACCCTTGCTTGTGCTTTGGCCCCATTTAGAAGGATTGGTGTTAGGATAGGCTCGGTGGTACCTTTTCGCTTCAACTGCTTCTCCACTTTGATAGCCATGTGGACCATGTCCACAACCTCAATGTAATGTTGCAGTTCTACGACATTTGCAATCTCTCGATTAAGTCCGGCTAGAAAGCGAGCCATTGTGGCTTCTCGATCTTCTTGTACATCGGCACGGATCATAACCACTTCCATTTCTTTATAATAATCTTCCACACTCTTCGTCCCTTGGATGAGATTTTAGAGTTTTGATGCAACTCCGATGATAGTAGGATGGAATGAATCGTTGTCGCATAACCGCCTTCATTTCGGTCCAAGTAGAAATGGGATGCTCCCCGTTACGCCTCCGACTAGTGGTCAACTGATCCCACCATATCATTGCGTAATCTGAAAACTCAATTGCGGCGAGTTTGACTTTCTTATTTTCAGAGTAGTTATGACATTCGAACACTAGTTTGATTTTCTTCTCCCACTCAAGGTACGCCTCGGGATCAGATTTACCTTGGAAAGGAGGGATGGAGAGTTTGATATTCTTCAAGTCATCATCTTCCCGCCTTCGATCTACTTGTCCACGGTTTCGAGGACGTCTCCTTTCTAGGCTTATGTTAGACCCCTGATCGCTTTCATCTTCACTATTTTCATTAACAACATCATCTTGAACCCTTGGTGTTCTTCGTCATTGATCGGGCCCTTCACGTCTTTGCCTAGCAACTTCAGGATATTCATCGCGTTGTCTTTGGGCCTCGACTTGGTAGAGTCGATCTTCAAGAGGATTAAGCCTTCGATCAAGTAATCGTTCCATCTCACGCAAAAGGGCTTGCATTTGCAAATCTGGAACGTTTCTGACGGGTTGTCGCCCTTGTTGTTCTTCCATGTTTTGTCCACTATTTTGGGACATCTATTCGTTTAAGATAGCCTCACAAACAAATCCTCTCAATCCGCTCAGAAAGAAAGAAGCTTGATGACACTCACACTCGTGTTTACACTCTTAGTTCGGCTTTTACCTCCCCTCGAATGCGCTCACGCTTTCTTGCCTTTTACCTCTCTTGACTTTTCTCGTAATTTTCTTAAGCAGATTTGTTAAGGCTCGGTCATTGGTCTAGGTGGTCAGTTCAAAAGGGATAGCAAGTGATTGATGTATTCGATATAAGGTAGGCTGAAAGAATAGGGAATTGGGTAAAAAATGTGGCGAATTAGGGAGAGTAGAATAGAAGAAGGGTCGGGAACTATATCAGATCAAAGCTTGACGATCAAATAACAATTGACTTGCATAAATCACTCTTTTTTTCGATTTTTTTTATTTTGATTTTTTTTCGAATTTTTTTTTGATTTTTTTAAACTTGTATAACTTTTTTTGTTGTACTATATCGACAAGCTAAATACAATAAAAACACTTTTGTACACGATTTTTTTTTCTTCGGCTGCGTAGATTTTTGTTTTTATAGCAACAATAACAAACTAATCAAAATGAGAAAACTTCGGTATACAAATTTTTTTTCTGAACCTACCTCGGGAATACTCCGCTTTGAACGTCTAAGCTTCTCGTTTTAGGTAGCTCTGATACCAGATGATACGAACCGTCTCGAGCAGAGTCGAGTCGTATGTAGATTGCCCGATCGTCTACGAGAAGTTACGTTAGGATTAGTTGAGTTGAAGGTATAGTCAGAGTAGAAAGAGGGTACGAATGGAATGGTAGGAACGAAAGGGTAGGAACAAAATGGTATGAACAAATTGGTCGGTTTAGGTTCGATTAGGTAAAGAAGGAAGAACGGGTTTGAACTACTAAAGGTACTTTCAAGAACCAAATACTGAAATGGTATCGACCCGTTGATTTAGCCTTTTGAGTTCGGTTATAGGTTTGGTAAAGGAAACCTCGACCCACTATCTAACAAGATAGGAACCTCGGTATGTTGAACGCCACACTACGAATAGTGATAAGTTCGGGTATGACAAAGAACACGGTTGACACAACTAGAACGCTAGGAACGCCAAACGAATCTTTGAACGAAATATAAGAAAAGTATGCCTCACAATTTCGGCAGCATAACATTGACAAAAGTTTCAAAAGTCCTTTACATGGAAATTGAACAAGTATTTATAAGCCTAAGTCTAGGTAGCCGAATGGCCTTTCATACTTACACATTAATTAAAAGAAAATTCTAGAAAAATAACTCTTAATATGCATGACCAGATTCGGTTTTGGGAATGGTGGATGAATGCATCTTCATGCTTAAGAAAACGCAAAGTGAATGCATGATATCCAATGGTCACTTGTAGATTCGGCCAACCTTGTTAAATGAAGCAATGTTTAGCCAAAAAGTATGAATTAATTGTGAACACTCCAAGGGCCATCATGAGTGTGAAACCGAATGTTGAAGAGTCTTCTAGTGTGAACAAGGTGAACCGAATGGTCTTGCCATGTGAACATAGGTGTGAACGAATTATGGAGAGTCATGGGGAAGCTAATTGGCCAAGCTATCTTCATGCATGTGTGAGTGCCCTTTGGCCGAATGGTCACATTGGAGAATGAAGAGATAGCACACCATACATGAATGGAAACATTCATGAACCTTAAAGACATTGAATATGGTCATACATGCACTTGGTCGAACATGCATCTAAGAGATTCAAGCCCCCCAACCGTCCATGCACCTTCAAAATTCATGCTTGCTTTTAATCTCCATATGTCCATTGCGTTCCTACAAGAAATGTGAACATAATTAATTCAAACTAATATGAACACAAATGTCAACATTAAATTCGGTTATGACAAATTTAATTATCATCAATAAATACTTTTAAGACATACTTAATATAACTAATGTGAACTAAATTTAATATGTAGGATATTAATTAACTAATTATTGAACTTATTAATCAAAAAGTCAATAGTAGTCAAATGAATTCAAAGTGAACTCCATGAGCTGATGGTTAATTCATGAGTTAAACTCGAGCTGGGCCTAAACTCGTGAGCTGATAATGAGCTGGTCCCGAGCTAATGAGCTGGTGTGGAGCTACATGGGAGCTAACTTGAACTGAAGGTGAGCTGAAATGAACTTGTAGAAAAGTTCGGCATGGATTTCCAAAATGGCCACTAACTGGTTCGATAGGTCTAGCATTGACATCATCCCACACATGCTGAACTAAAGCTATAACAGCTTCTTTAAATTGTTTTGCACGAGCCCTTGTGATCGGCCCTTGAGGTAGCACCATCGGATCTCGGCTTGGACTTGGCCTATGGGAAGCCGTGATCGTATCAACCTGCCACGAGACCAGCCACGACTTTGCCCTCTGGACCCTTGTTTATGATCTTCAGAATAATGACTGGACTCAACAGCCTGTTTCGAACTATCATTATTCCCTAGTTGTCGAGAAGCCAAATTGGCTTGGCAATGAGCTTCTGTTAAGACTTCCAATTATCGTGCCTCACAGTCAAGCAACATTTCAATCAACAAATCAAGAGACAAAGGAGTCGCAGACGTAAATACCCGAATAGACTCAAATTCAAGAGAGAGACCAGCCAAGATGACACTCACTTGTTCTTGCTCAGAAACAGTACTACCAGCAGCAGTCAAAGTATCACTAAGACACTTTACTTTAGACACATACTCTTTAACAGAAAGATTCGCTTTCTTGAGGGAGTATAAAGCATGACGCATACTCGAGACTTTAATGGTAGACTTTGCACTAAACCGCCTTTCGATGGTCATCCATATATCAAAGCTGGTCTTGGCAGTAGTAAGATGAGCCAAGATATCATCTGTCACAGTGGACAATAACCAAGAAGCAAGAAACTTATCTTTTTTCTTGTGAACCAGAAAGGCTGGATTTTCATATTGTTGACCATCAGACCCAACGATGAAAGGAGAAGGGGAAGGAACAGTACCTAGAACAAATCCTTCAAGACCATATCCTTCAAGAATCAGCAAAAGCTGATGTTTCCACAAAAGGTAGTTGTGATCAGCAAGTTTGATAGTGTCGTGTTTGGAGAAGTAATGGACGGTAGGTGTACATAGATTGCAAGATCCATGCGAGTGAACAGCTTCACCAGGACTAGAGGAATGACGAGGTGTGTCATCCACAGTACAGTATCAGGAATGGTGTCGGTCGCCATGAGAGGGAAAAAAAATTTACACCAAGAAGACCATAGCTCTTGATACCAAGTTAAGAAATACACTAAAGAGTAAAGAAGAATTCCATCATGTCATTTACAGAGATAAGGAGGGTATTTAATACAAATATTACTGCTAACTAACTAACTGAATTACTGCTTAACTAACATAACTGCTAATACTAAAGTTATTCATAACAAATAAAACACCTATATACTTCGGATACTCTACTCGATTAAGGGCCAGTTTAATATTATTTCTCAAAAGTACTTTTGGGATAAAAAATACTTTTGAGATAAAATTATTATTAAATAAGATACTTTTAAGTTTTTTAAAAGTGATTTTAGGAGGCCAAAAGTATAAGCAAAAGCAAAAAAATTTAGCTTTCACTCAAAAGTGCTTTTTGAGGCCAAAAATATATTTGAAAAATATTGCTAAACTAGCTCTAAACCTTCAAACCAGCTAGCCTCCAATCACCGTTGATCTAGGATTCAACCAACATGCTATAAATTTGAAATCTAAAATCATACAAAGCTATGATCATTAACATATTTTATAACATAATTACACCGAGCTCTTTTCGTACTCGGGGCCATTTACAAGCCCCTTGAACAAGCACTTCTACTTTACATGATAGCTTACATGATTAATATTGATACACACTAACTACTTGCGTTGTCTCTTATCCACACATATAGGCGTGGCTGATGGATTCATCGTGACCTGTAGTGATGTGCAAAACTCGATTCGATTAAAAAAATCAATTTTTTTTCGATTTTTGAGTTAATCAAATCGAGTTGTTTGAATTATTTGAGCTAACATAAGTAATTCGAGTTTCGAGTTCGAATTGAGTTGAACTTTACAATTCAAATAACTTGAATAATTCAAATAACAAATTAGTGTAAAAACCCTTTTAGTCACTGTCAAGTTTGAAAATGAGCAAATTGGACTCTCTCAACAAAAATTACAAAAAAATTTAAAAAATTCAAAATAATTTTTAAAATCTAAAATATTTATAAAAAAATTCAAAATTTATATTTTTAAATAAATTATAAAAATTTCAAAAAAAATTCTAAAAATATATAAAGGAATTTAAAAAATTAAAAAATTTCTAGAACAATAATTTTGGGACATAAATAAGTTAATTAATCATTCAAGTTTTTTATACTAAAGTATTTTTTTTATTTTCCTTTGAAAAAGTTTTCAAATAAATATGATTTCAAATATATGTGCTCTAATATGAAATTAGTTGTATTGTAATAAGATTTTAATTTGTATGTTTCATTTTTTAATTTATCTCGAATAATTTCACTCAATTCGACTCGATTCAAATTTCACATCATTTAACTCGATTCGAAAAATTTTAAATTGCGTTAGGATGATAGAATAAAACTCGTCATATCAATTAACTCAAAATTGTTCACATGATTCAATTGAACACTTGATGCCCACAAAACCAACTAAAAATTCGACTAAGGCAAGTGCACATATCAATTAATAGTATAGCTATGGTGAGCAAATGTATCGTTCCCACAAGAAAACTAAAAATACTAGTAATTACCGTCTTTCTATTATTTAATTGATACATTAGAGTGATTAATTAAAACAAAAATTAACTAAACTAATTAATTACGAACATGGCAAAGAACAAATCAGGAAAATAACCTATTAACAACCTATAATCAAAGTAATATCAAGGAAAGAATTCACCTAGACTTCATCTGTCACTATCAATCCAAATTATGTAAATTATTTACTTAGTATCTTGATCTATAGAAATCCCTAAATTATGCTAATATCTCTTTCAAGAGCAACTGATTTTAGGTTGATTAATTGAATTTTTTTAATTAAAACCCCTATTATCGCATTAACTCAATTTATGGATTTCCTTATTAGATTTTACTTTAATTCGGTAGATTTATGTTGTACTATTTTTAGAATTGCATGCAACTTCATTCAATTACACTAAATCTACTATTAAACATGGTCTATTCCTCCTTTGATTTAAGCACATAAAAAATGAATCAATAATCTAAAAATATTAAACCAAGACTTAAACACACATGATTGAGAACAATATCTAAGTATTTAGAAAATTAGCTCATACTTAAAAATAAAAACATCCCAAAGACAATATATCTGAAAGAAAAAAAGAAACTCATTACAATCTCCTTAGAAATCAACTGCATGCCTCCAATCTTGACGAAAATATGTTTTAATGGTGTTTTTTGAGTTGTTTTCTTGAATGTCCTATAACGACTTTCTTCTATCTTCTTATTTTTGTCATATATATGTCCTAAAATGCCTGAAAAACCTAAAAATTGCGTTTTTCCGCTGTTCAAAATGTAAATTCGTTCAATCGACACTGTAACATCCTTAACCCGTATCCATCACTGGAACTGGGTTACAGAGCATTACCGAAATTTACAGATCAAACAGACAAAAATTTCAAACATTTCATATCATATAAAATTCAGACCAGAAACCAATCAATTCATACATATTGTCCCTTATTCGAGCCCTCAAGGCCCAAAATACGCGTTAGAAATAAATCGGGATTAATTTCGAAACTCAGAAAATTTTTCAGATTACATTAAAAATTTTTAAAGTTGCAGGGTTCACACAGTCGTGTGGACCTAAAAGGTGCCTTAAATAACCAATTTACCATTTTCTACATGCTCTGGCATTAAACAACTCAAAAACCATTTGTTTAACCAGTTCAAAACATGATCAAATACGTTCAAAACATACCAAAACAATCATCCTAAGTGCGTAACCAATGTACCCTCATTTGTACCACATTTATATTATCAAAGCATCATTCACATCAAAATTATAAACATACCAAATTCAATCCATTTTGCCTAGTTCATAAGCACTTAAACACTAACTTAAATTCACATGCACATATCTAAATTTGGTTCAATTTATCATGTTATAATATGGCTTAAAAAACAAACACATGTTTATATATATGCCAAACCAACATTAAACTTACAACCTTATTTACAATCAATCCACAAAATAACTATTATTTAGACACCCTAGGTACATACCGACACAAAAGGTAAACATCACCACATTTGAGTTCGGGATCGTTATTGGATGCTGAATCAGTAATCAAAAGTTAAGTACCTAACCTGCACACAGAAACAAAATCGTATGCTGAGTAAAACTCAGTGGTATTTCTATAATCTGAATATTAAAGACAAGATAATATCGTATGCACAATTTAATATTATAAGCACATATTAATATCTAGTATCATGACTATCATATTTCATTTGTTAAACAATGTCCCAGTACACACAATTGCTATATAAATAATTATTCACATATTAAACCACATATATTTGTACAATGGCATTAGCCATTCAATACTTAACTCATGAATACATCATTTCATACCATACTCAATTATCACACTTACTATATAATAGCTTTTCACAATTTGATCCACATATAATTTAAACAATAACTTTATCCATTCCATATCCAATTCATGAGTACATAACTCATGTATCTCATTTTCATGTTTCAAATCACTATTTCATTTTCAATTCACAAACAATATCAACCAATATCAATCATAGTACCATTTTATTTAATTACCCCTATTAACACGACTCGGACTCGGATGGATACACGGATCCAACCAACACATCAGTTTGGAACGTAGTGCCTCATCGGATAAACCCAAAGTAATAATTGCTCCCAGCGCTATATAAATTTGACACCTAGTGTCTCATCGGATAAACCAAAGTAAATTGGCACCCAGTGCCTCATCGACTCGAATTCAAAAAAATCCCTAAACTCTTCCTATCCTATGGCATGCCATTTATATCCGACTCAGCTCAATATAGTTAATAAGCCCAATACAGTTAATAGGGTTCCAATTCACTTTCCAAATATAACCAATATCAAATTATCATATTTGTACATTATCACATTTACACATATATATTCATAATATATATATATATATATCAATTTAATCCAATTCAATCAAGTTTAATTCAATTCAATATCAAAGTACCAAATATATTTTTCATATAATCCCATAAACACATGAAATCAATTCAATAGTCGAAGTTCCACATACTCACCTCAACCATTTACCATATACATTAAATCAAAATACAACAATTAACAACTAGGTTCGGATTACAGAAATACAAACCAAGAATTTCGAGCT
Source organism: Gossypium hirsutum (assembly GCF_007990345.1). Taxonomy (NCBI): domain Eukaryota; kingdom Viridiplantae; phylum Streptophyta; class Magnoliopsida; order Malvales; family Malvaceae; genus Gossypium; species Gossypium hirsutum. The sequence continues at coordinate 109,210,752 of NC_053426.1, forward strand.
ATTCGACTTCGATTTTATCCTTCCCTTTTTTTAGTCGAGGATTCCGGTACGACGTTAGCTATGAAATTAAAACAATTAAAATTCATCAATATAACATAATTCAATTTCATATTAAATATTTCAATTTTGACTCAATATTTGCCTAAATTTCAATTTAGTCCTTAAATCGAGACTAACTTTATTCTTCACATTTAATTCTATATTTTCATACAAATTCCACTTTAAACTAAATTTAACTCCCTATTTTCACTTAAATCCCTAAATTTTGAATTTTTTCATAATTTAGTCTCTATTACTCAAAATTTACAATTTATTCTACAATTTAATCCTTTTTCATTTCTAACTTAAAAATTTATCAATTTAATCCCTAATACTAAAATTATTCAACATTAACAACCTTTAAAAACTCAATCAATGCTAAAATTTCAACATGGGTAGGGTAACCCTAGGTACCGGGATTCTAAAAATAAAAAAATTACAAGAAAATAAACTAAATTAACTAATCAAGTGAACTTTAAACCCTAAAAATCCCTAATCCGTGCGATGAACCTTCTTTCTCCCTTTCTTTTTTTCTTTCTTTTCTTTCGGTTTCGTATGCCTTTCTTTCTTTTAATACTTTTATTTTTTTCATTCTTTTAATAACCATCCCACTTAAAGCTTTTAATAACAGTCCCACTTAAAGACCAATCGTAAAATTACTTCTTTAGTTCCTTTAATTATTTTTAATTTATAATTTAACTTTCACCCTATATGCTATTTAGTCTTTATACCTAATTACTTTTAATTCAAGTAAATTCATTTAATCGAAATCTAATTAACTACACAACCAGCTTAATAAATATTTATTAAAAATATTTACGAGTCTGATTTATGGAAACGGAATTCTAGGAATGCACTTTTTTTTCAATTTTGTTATTTTTAATTAATTAGCTATCAAAACGTTAAAATATTTCAACAAAACTTTAATACTACCTTAATGACACTCCGTACATATTTATAAAAATATTTACAGCTCGGTTTTTAAAAATAAAATCCCGATACCTCATTTTCTAAAACTACTTGAACTTAACAAATAACTTATATAACATAAATTATCAAATCAAAAACCTTTTAAAAATCACATTCGACTCATAAATATTAAATAATAATATATTACGAACTTACTCATCGGATTTGGTGGCCCCGAAACCACTGTTTCCGACACCACTGAAAAACGGGCTATTACAGACACAACCTGACACATGGCTGTATGGCAGGCCGTGTGGAAAAGGTCAGCTCGTGTGACTCTTGTACCTTACTTTAATTTTTCGATTTTCACTCATTTTGCTCCCAAATGTTCTCCTTAAGTATAAAAACATGAATTTAAAGTATTAAAAGCATCAAATTTATCGTTAAAATCGAATAATCACCAAAAAACATATTAAAAATAAAATTAAAACATGTTACTTTTAATATTTTATCAACGCTCACCCTTAGTGACTTGGGCTTTGTCCTTCCAAGTTGCCGACATGAATTTTCCGATCACCGCTTTTTTCTTCTCGGTTGTCTTGATGATGATCAAAAACAATGTTCGATAAAGCACAACCATTGCAAACAAGATAGCAAGGTCAACCCACTTAGAGTATGTCATTTCAATACGCCAAGTTTGCTTCAAAATTTCTTCACCAGTAATGGTTGGTGAGCTTCCATTTCCAGCTTGAACATTATTGGGAAAAGTCAAGCCTACAAACTCGTTCTTAAACAGTCCCTGATAGGCATACTTGTGGAAAGCGATGTAGTACAAGGGAAATTTAAACACTGGCTTGGGAAGATCAGAGGGTAATCGGAAGAAGCCGCCAACCAATATCATTAGCCCTTGAATTCCAGCACCCACTATGATTCCCATCAGGAAATTGGGTACCACACTTGCCACAATCATCATTAAACTCTCCACCAACATCATGCAAGCGAATATTATGATGACGAAGAACAAGAAATGTTGATATCCAGGGTGAAGTCTTGGAAGGAAATATGTAATTGCGCCTGGAATAAGTGCGACCAGTGCCAAGAATGGCAGAGCAGATAAAGTATTACCGATGACAAAGGGAGTGACACCGTAGTGCCCATTTAGTCTTTCACGTTCGAATACCTTCATTTCCTCTACAAAAGAAGGGAATCCACCAATGGCCATGAAGGTTAGAAATGATGCCACAAACATCATCAGTGAACCTCTAGCCTGAAAAAAAAAACCCTTATATGATCACTTGCAGTGTTGAAATCGATCGATCAATATTATGTATTCATTTACGAACCTGGATTGATCCATTGTCCATCCCGATGTGGACAAACACAGAGCCAAGTACAATAGAAAGTGAAATGTAGATACCTAGACGCAACCAATAGTAGCCAAGGTCACGAGACATGTTAATGAAAGATCTTCTGGTAAGGACATGGCATTGGTTGAAGAGCCCAGACCGCCTTTTATTTTTCTGCAATGCTCCACCACCCTGACACGCACCATAATCACATATCCAATATATATGTTCAATCCCTTCATGTTATACATTTCAGATCTATTCCGAGAGGAAAAAAAATAATGAGCTGCCGTCAACTAACCTGTTTACAAATCTGAGCAATCTCTTTCTGAACCATTTGGTATATATCAGAAGACTTATATGACTTCACTAGGATATCAATAACTTCCTGTGTGGGGATTCCATTAGCAAACCCTAGCTCAATATCCTGTTTAAAATTGCAAAACGTCAGACTGGATACTTTATTTACGTTGGGAAATATTTGTAAACTAGTTTCTGAAGAGGGAGAATATATACCTTTTCAAAATCCTTGTTAATGGTTTTGAGGAAGTGATCAGATGGGTTCTGGAGGCTCGGGCAAGGGAATCCATTTAAAGCAAAAAACTACATATTATTTAGAAAAATAGGAGGGGTTAGATGTTTTTCCATGTATATATAATATTATATTATGCTACTGAAAAAGATCATACTTCGTTTGCTGCAGAAACAGGACCAAAGTACACAGTTTTGCCTGCAGATAAAAGGTAAAGATTGGCGAATAGTTGAAATACTTCAGCGCTAGGCTGATGGATGGACGCAATGATTGTTCTTCCAATATTATCTTTCTGATTCATGCTTGCGATTCTGCTCATCACATAATATGAAGCAGCACTGTCAAGCCCACTAGTGGGTTCATCCAAGAACAAAAGCTTAGGGCGTGTCAATATTTCAATGCAAATGCTAACTCTCCTCTTTTGGCCACCGCTTAATCCCTTAGCACCCCACCCACCAATCCTAGTATCCATCGAGTCTTGCAAACCCATTTCTCTGATCGTCATTTCGGCTCTCTCATTCTTCTCAGATTTGGCCATTGTATCCGGTAACTGAAGCTGAGCTGAGTAGTAAACAGCTTCTCTTACAGTCAGTGTTGAAATCAACGCATCGTCTTGGGTTACATATGCCTGCACGGTAGTAATTAATTTTATTTGCATGAAAGAAGTGATAACTTTTTAATGAAATTCCTTACAGATGTTCCATAAGCCAAGACTTGTTTACGTCCATTGATAAGAATATCTCCTCCTTGCCTTGTTTTGGGACCCTGTCTCCCTGCTAAGGTATCAAGAAGTGTGGACTTGCCACAACCCGAAGGACCCATAATAGCCAACAGCTCACCAGGGTGGGCGTAGCCAGCCAGTCCCTGAAGGATCGGTCTTCCACCAGCAACCGTGACCCACAAATCGTCCCAAGTCAAGAACACTCCATCCTCCATGAACCTGTTACTTCGGCTACCTGTGTCACTCCCTGGCATTGGATTAAGGTTTTCAGCCATGAAGGTTTCTGGTCCACCCTGCAGTACTGGCTCTGATTTACGAAAAGAAGTTGCCGTAGTTAATGTAACTAAGATCAAAATGTTATGGGGCAAACGAGAAATATGTATACTGTATTTATAATGGGATCTTAGTGTGGAACTGTGGATTTACATATAGATATTCAATTTTAAAATAATTTCTTTGACCACAAATTAAAACAGCCGTGTACCATACGAGATTTTTGGAGGAGCATATGTTTCACTATACGAGATTCTTTTAGTATATATGAAAACAAAAATCAGTTCATGTCAAACAGTTAAACTAAATGGACTAATGGTGATTATTGATTAACCCATCACATAATGCATCATGTCACGCATTAAGGAAAAAAACAGTATCTACTGTTAGTACCAAAGAAAAAAAAAGCACCTCGTGCTTCTTAATTATGGCGATCTTTCCCATTGAGAGGGAACTGCCGAGCTGGGTGAGAGTAACGCCAAAGGAGGCGGTTTTAATGTTAGTGTGTAATTATTATATCCAGAAACTTCATAAGGTAGTCAATATATGCGGCGGAAAATAATGTTATTCAATTTTGAAGGTTAGACGTGGAGGTGGTAGATTTAATTACGTTAAACCTCATTATTATATTTAAGGATTAATGTAAGTGTGATTGAATTAGTTAAAGCTAATTATTATTTTATTATTACGAGTTAACACCAATTTATTTTAAAAATTATAAAAATAATTCTTTATATATTTTAAATAAGCTATATAATTAAGAGAGTACTTTTGTTTTTTTCTTATTTTAAAAGAAATAAAAAAAAGTTGCAAATATTAAGCATTAAACTTACATCATCAACATTTATACAATTTTTTTTATCACTTAAACCAAAGTTATATTTTGATATTTTTAAAAATTTTAATTTTATTACATAAATTGTTTCACCTATATATACACGTATTATTATTTAAGTGTGTGATTCAATTGGTGGAATGAGTCACTTGATATTAACGTAGTTAAAGAAATTACTAAAATAACTTTATCTATCATACTATTATTTAGAGAAACTATACATATAGTCACCCAACTATGCCTACGTTCCTATTTTGGTCACCCGATTTTAAAATTTTTCAATTTAGGCATTAATACTTGAATTTGTTCTTTTTTTGGTCATCTGCCATTAAATTGATAACGGAAAGCTTTTTTCTAATTAGTATAATAACACAATTAGTCCTCAATACTTATATATTTTATCAATTTGATCCTAGTTCTAAACATTTAAAAATTCTATCAATTTGATCCTTAAAATTCTTAACCAGAGTTTTCAGCTTTTAAAACTAAGGCATTCCTCAACTATTAATTGTTTTATTAATGGTTGAAATTATCCAATTTGATACATAACCCTTTTTTATTTATATTTTTAAGAAGTTAGTGTTATAAATTAACTAAATACCATTAAAATAATAGAAAGTAATATAATTTGTAATAAAAATATATATAATTTACTATTCTACAGTGCATCCCTCAATTACCTTGAGACTTTCCTTTATATCATTCATGGAATTCTCAAGTTTGACAACCCTACCTTCCAAAGTTGACAACATATCCATTGATCTTCTCGCATTCCTGATCCTCTGCTTCTTTCTCCATCTCAACTTGACACCTTACGAACCTTGACTCATGATACTAACTGTACGGCCTTAGGCGATAACTTTGCTTCAAATCCACCTAAGCCAACCTAACTCTAAAAGAAAAAATAAGAATTCTCAAAAAAAAAATTTATTACAAATGAGGGGAACACCTATTTATAGTTGAGCTCCTCTAGGTCCAACGATACATTTTAAATTACACCAACAACCGATATTAAAATCTATTTACAAGATGAGCATCCTAAGAGATTTAAGCACTCCATAATCTTATCCTTTAGGATTACAAAACAATTACATTGGTAACTCTAAATTATTGGAGTGTTTCATCGGGCCACCAAACTTTAAGTAGATGAGCTTCCTTTAATGTTCCAAACAAATCAGACCAAGTGGGTTAAATAAGTCCAATTTAATCAATTGACTTCATTACGCAGTTTTATGTTCTATAGTCACAAACTTTAATTCGCGACTCATGATTAATACATGTTTGATAAATATTCTAGTTATTATAATTTATCTGATTGAGTTATGTGTGATGAGTTAAATGACACTAACTCATCTAACTCAAATATAGCAAAAACTAATGAAATTTAAAAATAGGACAAAGGAAAATTATATAACTAAACCATTTTATGCGTATTTGATAGGAAAAATTATATTTCATGGTACGTGATAACACAAGATTATTAATTAGATGTACATTCTAAAATTTGAATTGAATTTAACATGTTATACACTTGACAATTAATAAGACTAAAGGTGCATAGTATATGTTAATTTAATAAAATCAAATATTATGGAGATTAATATGATTAATCTTTAAAATATCATAAATTTTGTTGATTGAGTTTTAGCTGAATTAGTATGAATATTATTGTCAATGCAGGAAGATGGAGGTTCAAGTGCGCTGAAGTGCATTATCCTCTTATTTACAGGTTGATGAAGTACTATAATTTATTCTAAACATTGTATCAAACAAAATAGATATAATTTAAAAAAAATTACCATTAAATTTTGGAACTCGTAAAATTGTTTGAAACAACTACCCATCTACCCTAGGAATTTGAAAATGACCATTCTTTCTTTTCTGAAAGCGAAATTCGAAAATGACTTTTTTTTTCTTTAATTCAAGAAAATTCCAAATGAGTGATAAAGGGGAATGAATCAAAATTTCTTAGCTGATAATATATATATTTGGTAAAACAAAAATAATTAAAACTACTCAAATTGTTCCTACAATATCAAAGGCATCATTTGTTTTGTCTCTATAAATGAGTTCTAATAAAATTGTAACACTAGGCATGGAGATTACACATTCATAATTTATGGTTGGTTGGGTTGATGTAGGATACTGCCAATTGAAACTCGAGGTTAAAAACGAGCGTAGACACTTTAGGATTTGTTGGAAAAATTATAATTTTTTGAAAACTTTGAGGCATATTCTCGATTGGTAAAAGTGGAGAGTTCAATCATAAAATCATGGTTTTATATTCTACTCCATGAGACCTTCATAACGGTATATCATATGCTCAAAATGATTGAGTGATGAATGAGAAATTGATGCTTAAAGTACGCTATTTAGAAATATTTGTTGAGGAAAAAAAAACTTAGATCTTACATTGGTTAAATACCAAGTATATGAGAATTCACTTGAAGGATGGATGATTGAATGACTAAGCTTGAAACTTTGCCTTGTGTGTAGGGGGTGTAGATCCAAACCCTTCGAGGTTGGGGTGCACCTGTATAGCGCGGGCGATGCGAAATGTTTGGACTGGTTGAGCCCAAAATGGTCCTGAATTTTAAAATCTAAAAAGGAAAGTAACTAAATTACTGAAATTAAAAGTACAAAAAAAGCGAGTACGAGAACTTATGGCATATTTTACCCTAATTATGAATAAAGAACGCGATCATAGTAATACTGTTAACCCTTAAATGGTTCAGAATTTTAAAATCTGAAAAGGAAAGTAACTAAATTATTGAAATTAAAAGTACAAAAAGGAAGAAGAAGCAAATTTCTATTTTATGAAGAGTACGAGAACTTATGGCATATTTTATCCCTAATTATGAATAAACAATGCAACCATAGTAATATTGTTAACCCTTAAATAGGAAGATAAAAAGAAAATGTTCTATAATAATGGATTCGAGTCCATAACCGTAGGTTCCAATGCACGAGATCTTGTTGCACTTTCCAATGAGACCCTATCCATTAGTATTACACAGAAGAAATCAATTATAGACACTAATACAATTAGATAGGAATGGTTGTTGTACAAAATGTACGTCTAAGTAATTGCCCTTTAGATCCTATATCTATCTATATGAAGAAAAAATCACGTAACAAAAGGGATTCTTATTTGTACAAATGGTACTTCGAGCTTTGGAATGAGCATGAATATAACAATATTTCTTTATCTTTTGAGTTGTTCTACCGGATCGATCGCTCAAGACCTTTGGTCTTTATCCGGACCTAGTGAAAAAAATGGGATCACTTCTTATGGGTTTGTTGAGAATGATTTTGATCTAGTTCATGGCCTATTAGAAGTAAAAGACACTCTGGTGGGATCCTCACAGATAGAAAAAGATTGCAGCCAGTTTAATAATAATCGAGTGACGTTGCTTCTTCAGTCCAAGTCAGGAAATCCCTTATATATGATACAAAATGGATCTTATTCTATCATTGATCAGTGAAATCTCTATAAAAAATATGAATCGGAGTTTGAAGAAGGGAAAAGAGAAGGAATACTCGACTCACAATAGATAGAGAAGGATTTATTTAATCACTTAGTTTGGGCACCTAGACTACGGCACCCAACAATAATAATTTCAACCAAACTAAAACTGGGTTAGCAACTATATTTGTTGTAACGCATGAAAACAAAACCTATTGATACACACTGATTACAGCCACCGTCCCTTATCCGCACAAGAAGGCGTCGCCGAAGGTGTGGCCGATGGATTCACCGTTACCTGCGTTCTTTCCTTGCGAATTGTGGACATGAATTTCACCATCACCGGTTTTACCTTCTCGGTAGTCTTGATGATAATCAAGAACAATACTCGATAAAATACAACCATTGCAAACAAGATAGAAAGATCAACCCACTTAGAGTATGCCGTTTCAAAATGCCAATTTTGCTTCAAAATTTCTTCACCAGTAATGGTTGGTGACCCTCCATTTCCAGCTTCAACATTGGGAAAAGTCAAGCCTAGAAACTCGTTCTTAAACAGTCCCTGATAGGCATATTTGTGGAAAGCGATGTGGTAGAAGGGATATTTCAACAACGGCTTAGGAAGATCATTGGGTAGTCGGAAGAATCCGCCGACCAACATCATTAGCCCTTGAATTCCAGCACCCACTATGATTCCCATCAGGAAATTGGGTACCACACTTGCCACAATCATCATTAAACTCTCCACCAACATCATGCAAGCGAATATTATGATGACGAAGAACAAGAAATGTTGATATCCATGGTGAAGTCCTGGAAGGAAATATGTAATTGCGCCTGGAATAAGTGCGACCAGTGCCAAGAATGGCAGAGCAGATAACGTATTTCCGATGACAAAGGGAGTGACACCGTAGTGTCCATTTAGTCTTTCACGTTCGAATACCTTCATTTCCTCTACAAAAGAAGGGAATCCACCAATGGCCATGAAGGTTAGAAATGATGCCACAAACATCATCAATGAACCTCTAGCCTGAAAAAAAAAAACCCTTAAATATTATTGCCATATGATCACTTGCAGTGTTGAAATCAATCAATCAATATTATGTATTCATTTACGAACCTGGATTGATCCATAGCCCATCCCGATGTGGCTAAATACAGTGCCAATGACAATAGATAATGAAATATAGATACCTAGACGCAACCAATAGTAGCCAAGGTCACGAGACATGTTAGTGAAAGATCTTCTGGTGAGGACATGGCATTGGGTGAAGAACCCAGACTGCCTTTTATTTTTCTCCAATGCTCCACCACCCTGACATGAAAATCCAACATCCAATATGTTTAATGCCTTTTGGATTATCTATTTTAGATTCTGTTCAGAGAAAAAAATAATGAGCTGTAATAAACCTGACTAACCTTTTTACAAATCTGAGCAATCTCTTTCTGAACCATTTGGTATATATCTGAAGACTTATATGACTTCACCAGGATATCAATAACTTCCTGTGTGGGGATTCCATTAGCAAACCCTAGCTCAATATCCTGTTTAAAAGAACAAAACATCATACAGGATACTTGATGTACATTGGGAAATATTTGTAGACTAGTTACCAACCCATATTGGGCTCACGGTCTTGACCATCATACCTTGTCAAAATCCTTATTGATGGTTTTGAGGAAGTGATCAGATGGATTCTGGAGAGTTGGGCAAGGGAATCCATTTAAAGCAAAAAACTACATATTTTAGAAAATAAGATAGGTTAGTTTGTTTTGCCAACTCTCTCTTTATATATATGTTATACTAGTTAAAAAGAACATACTTCATTTGCAGCAGAAACAGAACCAAAATACACAGTTTTGCCTGCAGATAAAAGGTAAAGATTGGTGAATAGTTGAAACACTTCAGTGCTAGGCTGATGGATGGATGCAATGATTGTTCTTCCAATATTGTCTTTCTGATTCAGGCTTGCGATTCTGCTCATCACATAATATGAAGCCGCACTGTCAAGCCCACTAGTTGGTTCATCCAAGAACAAAAGCTTAGGGCGTGTTAATATTTCAATGCAAATACTAACTCTCCTCTTTTGGCCACCGCTTAGTCCTTTAGCACCCCACCCGCCAATCCGAGTATCCATGGCGTCTTGCAAACCCATTTCTCTGATCGTCGTTTCGGCTCTCTCCTTCTTTTCTGAATTGTCCATTGTATCCGGTAACTGAAGCTGAGCTGAGTAGTAAACAGCTTCTCTTACAGTCAGTGTTGTAATCAACGCATCGTCTTGGGTTACATATGCCTGCGGTGTGATCCATGGTAGTAATTTAATTTGCATGCAATTAAAAAGGGAACTTTATAATGAAATTCATTATTATGGAATTTCTCCTTACAGATGTTCCATAAGCCAAGGCTTGTTTACGTCCATTGATAAGAATATGTCCTGCTTGGCTTGTTTTGGGACCCTGTCTCCCCGCTAAGGTATCAAGAAGTGTGGATTTGCCACAACCCGAAGGACCCATTATGGCCAACAGCTCACCAGGGCGAGCATAACCAGTCAGGCCCTGAAGGATCGGTCTTCCACCAGCAACCGTGACCCACAAATCGTCCCAAGTCAAGAGAACACCATCCTCCATAAACCTGTTACTTCGGCATCCATTGTTACTCCCTGGCGTTGGATTAAGGTTTTCAACCTCGAAAGTAGCATGGGTTTGTGATCTACCCTGCACTGGTTCTGACTTACGAATGGAAGCTGCCATAATTAAGAAAACAAAAAGAAACTGAGATCAAAAGAAGTTAGGACTGAGGTTAAATGTATATTCTATATTTATAATGGGATCTTTCACTCCAGGTCTTACATGTGCCATCGTGTAAGGGTTTTTTTTTTCCCCAAGAGTCTACCTCTTGTATTTACTTGTATAGAGTCGTGCTTAAAGATTTTAGTTTTATTATTAACATAAAACTCCTATCACATAAGTATACGATTGAAAATTAAGTATTTTTATTTTAATTGTTTATCATGATGTTATCATTTTATTTTATTTAGTATCGAGTTGACTTAAGACATCAATTTAATCAACCACATTATCAATATATATAATAATGTAAGTAAAACAATTCGTGTAATAACATTAAAAAGCATAAAAATATTAAAATAAAACTTTGGTGTAATTTATAAATTTTATTCACTAGTGGCACTGGTTCGGGTTCAAATCTACACATTTGCAACTTTATTATTAGTTTTTAAAAAAAAATCATAAGAAAAAGGTAAAAATACGCTTGTAATAATATAATTTTTTAAATTTTGTGAGGATGTTTTAGTATTTTCATACATTAAGTAGGTGTCGAGTTGATTCAAAACACCAACACAGTCACACACTTAAATAATAGAATAGATTAAATAATGATATAGATATACACAATTGATAGAGGTAATAAAGTGTGTATAGTAAAATTAAAATGTAAAAATATATCAAAATAAAATTCTGGTTGAGTGGTAAGTTGAAGGAAATTTGTTAATCTAAATGGCTTGGTTTCAAATTCATCTATGCATATTTTTATTCTTTTTTAATAAAAAAGATTAAAGTACGCTTAAATAATATAATTTTTTTGATAAAATCAAATAATATAATTTATTTTAAATGCAAAGGGACATTAAAATAATTTTCCTAACTGAGTTGAGATCCGGTTACTTAGTAAAGGGCTTTATAAATAGTATAGATTAGAAACTCTATCACACATGTCTGCATATAAAACCACATGTTTAGAACACATATTTGTGCTTAAAAATAACATACAATAATTAACAAAATATATGAAGGTAATAAAATTTGCATAATAAAATTAAAATGTATAAAAAAATTCAAAATAAAATTTTAGTTAAGTGGTAAATTTAAAGTTATACATATTGATATGGGTTCAAATCCAACCATAAGTATATTAAAAAAAGACTAAAGTGCCCTTGAATAATATAATATGAAAGGGTATTTTTTGTAATTTCTCTAATTGAATTGGTGCCCGATTGACTCATGACACCAACTCACTTAGGGGCTTAAATAATGGTACAGATATAAAATTGACAGAGGCAAGGGTAAAACTAGAAAGAAATTTTAGGGGCTGAAATTAGATTGTAATTTTTACAATAATAAAAATGCTATAAATTTTTATATATTTAGGGGGCAAAGTGTAATTTTACCCTTATTAATTTAAGATTTTAAAATTTTTAAAGAGTATAAATGAAAAAATTTTTATTTTAGGGGGCCGGGCCAAGGCCCTGACAACCCTCTAGCTTTGCCTTTGGATAAAGGTAATAAAATGTGCATAATAAAATTTAAATGTAGAGATATATTGGAATAAAACTTTGATTGAATGATAAATTGAAGATTTTGTTAATCCAATTGGTATAAGCCCAAATTTATCATATACATAATTTTATTAATTTTTTTTAAAATTAAAAAATTAAAATATTGTCAAATAATATAATTTATTTTAAACCACATTAAAATAAATTTTTTAATAAAGTTGTGGCCCGAATGAAATTTTTATTCAAATATCAAAACATCCCTTCACCATACGAATGTACGGACGAGGTTATCTTTGGCTACATTAAATATTCTTTGAATTATGAACATAAAATCAGGCGGAGCCAAACTGATTTTTTCTAATGAGTTACAAGTCAAATTGTAAAGGTACTATAAAACCTAATTGGTTACTGGTTATAACTGATTCACCTGTCACATTGTACATGCAAGTAATAGGAGAAAATTAAAGAAGCAACTCGTGTTTCTCGTGGCCATGTTTTCCACGGTGAGAGGACAAGAGTAGCTGAGAGTAGCGCCTCGGGCTGAGGGAGGTTAAACTGTTCATCATGTCCCCATGTTTTAATTGCGCTTCAAACCTCCTGAGGTCCTTAATGTGTCGTCAATCAATCTCAATCCACTCAATCTCTATTCGAATTCGGAAACTTATACTTAAAATTTAATTCAATTCAATTTAATTAAAGAAATTAAATTTATTAGGATTCGAATTTTATCCAACTCTTATCAAAAGCTAATTAGGTATTTTATTTTTTAAAATTATTAAATTTTAAAATCATATAATAAGAGTATTATACCCTCCCTATGATACCATTTATCAGACCACTAACGTTTAAGATCAAAGGGTTATGTCAACCTCACACCCTCATCAAGAGAATCATGAAGGCATTGTGTTACATATTGCGTTACATATTGCATCACATAAGATGAAATCACATGATTCGTAGAAGGTATACGAAAAAAAACTTTTTTTAATATTGTTTGAATTAGATTCAACTGACTGATTAAATTAATAATCGATTTTTTTATAAAATTTCAATATAAAATAATTAAAAAATTAATTGAATCGAAATTAAAAAAAAAGTCATTGATCATACTTAAAAAAACATTAATTTTATTACTTGTAAGTGCGTCACCTCTACAACCTAACTGGTTAGACTTAGGTAATATATGAAAAGTCAACTTTTGATTAGATGTATTAAAAGAAAATTTAATTAAGCTTTTGATCAATAAAAAAAAAGCAGCTATCTAGCATTTTTTTTAATTTCTTTAATAGGTTATTTAATTGTGTATAATTTTGTAAATAAAATATTTATTTTTCACTAAAAGTGTGATATATAATATATAAAGTTTACATCTTATTGCAGACATAATCGGCTAAATACACCATATATACTGCTTTTTTTTAATTGGCTAAATAGGTCGTTTTTTTAATATTTAAGGAAATAGGTTAATTTTAGAGAGGGTGTATAAAAATACGTCCAGCTGGGCACGTTTTTTGTACAGTTGACAGGAAAGCTCGTTCAGCTGAGCGTGCTTTCTGATATGTCAACAAAAATCCTATTCAACCGGATGCTTTTTCACACACTGTCTCTAAAATTGGTCTATTTCCTTAAATCTTAAAAAAATGACTTATTTGACTAATTAAAAAAATTCGACATATATTACCTATTTAACCGACATATTTTAATATTTATATCATAGTGAAAAATGAATAATGGAAAAAACTAGTAAACCAATTTTTTTTTATTAAAAGTAACTACAACGAAATAAAGTTATTTATACTATAACAAAATTAAATCATATCAATCTATTAAAAAAAAAGTATAAAAATACAAATAACTCTATATTTATTAAACTGACAACATCTAATTTATGGAAGTCATACATTAATATTAGTGCTTTTCACATGTTTTTAATTGTTCTTGAAATTTAATTTTTGAAATTTCAATTATTATTATAAACTAAATAAATAAATACATAAAATACAAATTCATGGAAAAGAAAAGTGTGATAAAAGGCAAGGTGATAAACCTGATTAAGACACCACATTTGTAAGGGAGACTATACCATGTTTTCATGTCGTACATATTTTAGGTGAATATATTAAATGTTACCTAACTTTTGTATAAAAGTCTAACGTGGTACTTGTAAATTTTTGTTTTAGTCTAAAATAATACGTAAGTTTAACATCGTTAAGTTAAAAAATTTTAGCCAATCGGTAGTTAAATGTGTTTTTCTAAAGTCACGTTTTCTTAAATGGATTAATTTTAATATATTTTCTATTGGAGGCGGATTTAGGAAGGCTGGCAGGGCCTCGATCCCCTTAAAATGGAAATATTTTAATTTAGTCCCTTTAAATTTTTAAAAAATTTAAATTGGTAAAGGTAAAATTACACTTTGGCCCTCCTAAAATGATAAAAAATTGATTTAATCCTTTAAAAATTATAAAGATATAGACAATTTAATTTCGACCCCCTAAAATTTTTTCTTGGCTTCGCCCCTATTTCGTATTAATTTCATTTATATAATATAACATTAGATTATGACATATTCACGATGTGAGTAAAAATAACTATGTAACAAAATTTATGAAAAGTTAAAATGAAAATTAAATGTGATTTTAATTGAAACGGTAAAGTTGAATTTATAAATGCAATTAGGTCACCGATTCAAATTCCATCATCTATATGTATTTTTCTATATACATTGTCTAGAACTACCCATAGCTCTTCCCTAACCCATAAATAAGAGGATAATACGCTTCAACACACTCAAACCCACGTCCTCTTACATTAGCAACAATACGAGCTAAGACTCAATCAATTGCAATTTTACCATTATCTTATAATGATTAAAAAAAAGAGAAAAATGAGCCGTATCTTTTAGTTAATCTAAATAGTTAGCACACTTAATAATTTTGGTAATTAATATAAATTCGTTTTAGAAATGACTTATTCCAACTTATTAGGCTAAAATATTTTTTTGTTAAAATAATATTTTAAAAAATACAATAAAAAATTTAATCTAATTAGTTAATTATTTTAATTATTTGAACTAATTAATAACAACATAAAATATAAAAACTAAATTATATTAGCAAATAAAGTATAAAATTTAAATACTAAATTTAATCATAGAGGGACGAAATTGAAATCTGATTATTTTCTTATATATTAAAGATAGCTTTTAATTTGAAGAAATTGTGGAAGATAGAAAACTCTCGTCATATTAACTCATTCAAGTTCACAATAATTTAGGAGTCAAAAATCCCCTGTCCCATCATAGAAAAGGTTAATTGTTAAACAGTGTATATTTAACTCAATAATCACCTAATTTTCACCTAATTGACTGAAATATTTTGATTATTTATTTTCATCTTTTTAGATTTTGTGCAATTAATCTCATGTTTATTATCGGACAAGAGATTGGATCAAATAAATTTTTTTTTCAAGGATTCTTACATGTTTTACTTACCTTATATATTGATATATATAATCTAAAAATATACACGTTGATTTTATGATCTTTTGTATCATTCTATTAATGATGATTGATTTGAGCAAATTAAAATGGACTTACTTTGTAGATTTTTTATTTATTCTAGACTTTACGGGGTATTTGTAAAGCCTTTTTATGAGACTTTGATTGTAATTGGTCTTTCTATTAACAAGTTTAAAACTCTTATATATTTGAAGTTTGTGCAAGTTAGAAGTAACCATGGTTGATAGAACTTACTTGTTCAATGTGGAATTTGTATTTGAGAATTTATTGAGAGTGTAAAAACAAATTTGTTATTTGGTTCTGTAACTATAAGTTTGTAGAGGAAGAAATATTTAGAGGCGAGTGATTTAAATTTTTAGCTACAAAAGTGAAGTTATTGTACGAGATGTGATAAAGACTTACATTACTTATTGTATTGGGATTAAAAATAACGAATTTACTCACTCAAACATAAAAAAACTGATATGTATAAATAATTTTTTTATCTTTTATTTTTATTTTGTTTTATGCAATACTATCAGGAGTATCCACTTTCACTATCACTTGGATCACGTATTCCACTTTTCTTAATTAATTATCGGTTATAGATTCAGGTCAACAAAGTCTCAAATTTTATTCGCTAAATAGCTCGAGCTCGAAGTGAAACCTTATAAGTACCATCGTATCAATAGGGTGAACGTTAATATTTTAAGCAAAAGTGATCAATCCTATCTATTTGGTTCAATTTAGGTGAATTTAAAAATATATTTAGCTAGTTAGTTCATTGATTATCAGTTTTTAGATTTGATAGTTGATTAAATCAAATTAACCAAACATTTTATTTTATTTTAAAATTACTTATATTATAATAATATATGTTTATAATATTTAATTTTAATATAATAATATAAGTAGTTGGGTTTGTTATGTTATGTTTGGGTTGATTTATATATAAGTAATTGGGCATTGTAAGTTTGGCCCTGGGGTCGTTTGGAGGTACAGCCGTCCAAGGTCAAAGGTTGAGAAGGGTTTATAATATTGTTTTTCAATTTTTAAGGGTCCAATTTTTTTTAAGGATCCAAATTTTTTTTACTAACTTTTAAGGAACTTGAAAATATTTTTCTTCAACTTTTAGGGAATCTAGAATCCCATTTTATTATTTTGCCTAGGGCCCTAAAAATGTTAAGAACAGGCCTAGGTATTGTATATTTAAATATTGAGTTAGATTAATCGATTGAGTCTTAATTCGATTGGTATTGATATTATTGTTAGTGTAGAAGGACATGGGTTCAAATGAGCTGAAACACATTATCCTCTTATTTAAAGATTGATGAGAGGTTATGAGTAATTTTAAGTATTGTATCAAAAAGAGTAAATAAGATAAGAAAAGGAAATTAATATTTAAAGAAAATATTGAATTGGATTTAATGCTTAATCAGCTTATAGATTATTCAGTTTGAATATTCAAAATTAAAAATTGAATCGAAAATCGAACAAATCAAATTATTTTAATTTATCCTGTTTATTTTGTTAATTTAACCGAATTTTTGTAGCGGGCACAAATTAAAATTAAAGACACATTCTCAAAAAAAAAGAAACACGTGTATGATTTTTTAAGGGGCGGAGATAGGGGCACAGGCTTATTAGGTAATTATTTATTTTGGAAAGTGTAAAGTTTTAGCCTTTTAGGTAATCAATTCTTTTAAAGGTTAAATTGTACTAAATCTAATATATTTACTTTTTATACTTTAATTTTAAAATTTTAATACTCACTAAACGATAACTATTAAATTCATTAAATCAAGTTATGCTATTTTTAAAATTTGATGCACCAAACATATTATCATATATGTAGTGTTACGTTAATGTATTATTTCCAAATTTTACTCATTAAAAGTATAATTAATGGATTAACGACTGACATTTGCGTCAGGGCTGAAATTTGAGATTTGAAAGGCATAAGAACTTAGAATGGTCCAATTTGAGAATATATACAAAATCTATAACTATTTGCATTGTACATGACTAGTAATTGAATTTAACTAAACAAGCTAAATTGCTACTATTTAAGGTAGAATCAAAATTTTAAAAATATAAAGACTAAAATTGATCAGATTAAAAAACAACTTTTGTTAATTACAAGTAAACTTTAACTTTTTAAAAAACGTTTATAGGTTTTTATTTTTGGGAAAAAAACGTTTGAATTCTATAGAAATAGTTTAAAAAATATGTAAATTATAAAAAAAGAAGTTAAAAAAAATTATTTATCTATGGTATTGATTTAATGATGTAGCGACGTAAAAATTTTAGCTTAGCTTGGTCGCTAATTGTGGCGATTTATTGAAATTTTTTTTGAAATTTGACGTTTGATTTTTGAAATAAATAGGGAGTCGCCACCGATCCTTTTTCCTAAGTGTGATCGGACACCTATTAGATCTTTTATTAAAACAAATAAAAGGTTGAGTTTAGGTCTACGTTAAAATCAAAAGAAAATTTAGGGTTCGGGAGTCGGTTACGCACGAGGAAGGTATTGGCACCCTCGCGACGCCCAAAATTGGTATCTTATTAAACACATGTTGTCTTGATTTTCAAAAATACGAATTCAATTTGACATTTAAGTGTGATCCGATTGAAGGAAATGAGAAGTTGCAAGTTTTTTTGTTTTTTAGAAGGACGTCCCGTTTTTAACACGAGCCGATTAATTTCACCCAACATAGCGATGAAATCGATGACTTAATGTTAAAATTGGTACATTGCCTTATTCTTAAAATTAAAATGTAAAAAGTTTTTAAAATGATAGTAAAAAAATCCAAGAATATTATTGTCAAAAAATGCGAACAATGATGGGAATAATAAAATATATAAAATATAAAATATTAAAATATCAAAATATTAGAATAATAATAATTAATATTGACAAATAAAAAATAAAATAGAAATAAAAAAGATGTACATAATATATATTAGAAATAATAATGATGTTAAAAAAATACTATTAATAATACTACATCAATATGTACATATATAAAAAATAAATACATGATAATATTAAAAATATGTACATAATATAGTGTTAAAAATACATACATAATATAGTTAAGATATATACATAAGATAACATGTAGAAAAAAAAAATATAAATAATATAATATTAAAGATATATAAATAAAATAGTATAAAATATATATATACGTAATATAAAATTTAAAATATACATAATATATTAAAAGAATATATATAATATAATATTAAGAAATATAATAATAACAAAAAAAAAGAGAGGGAGAGGGTGGGTGATTTTCGGCCACAAGGCCGGCCATCGTCCGGTCGCCGGACCGCCGCCGGCGCCACCGTACACGGCAGCCGAACCTCAAAAAAACTTTTTCGGTAAAAATGGGTAAGCTTCCTCCTTTTATTTTTTACTTTCGTATAAAAGAAACAAAATAAGATTGAAAGGAAAACAATAAGTAAACAAAGAACTTAAAATGAGAATAGATAAAGAAACCTCTTTTGCTTTGATTTTTTATTAATCTCCAAAAAAACTAGCTTCTCCAAAAACTAGCCTTCACAATAACTCTTCTCCTTGATTACTTTAAAAAGAAACCTCTCCAAAAGTCCTTTACAATAACTTTCTCTCCCAAAAACTCTCCAAAAAAATCTCCCCCCATATACAAAATATGAGAAGGCTTATATAGCCATTTACAAAATATTTTTTTATTGTTTATGTCTTCATTTGTAGGTACAAGTGGTGGTGGAGAAGGTGTGGCTAGTGGAGTTAGTGGTGGAAAAAGAGTGGCTAGTGGAGTTGGTGGTGGACAAGGTGTGGCTAGTGGAGTTGGTGGTGGAAAAAAGAGTGGCTAGTGGAGTTGGTGGTGGAAAAGGTGTGGCTAGTGGAGTTGGTGGTGGAAAAGGAGTGGCTAGTTGAGAAAAGTTTAAGTTGTGGGCTAGGTTTTTTATTTTGATTTGGGCTTAGAATTTGGGCCATTGGAGTTTTGATGTAAATTGGGCTTTGGGTAGTTAAGATTTTGGGTTTTGGGTTTAATTTTGGTGGGTTAGGTAAGGCTAAATTGGGTTTTGATGTAAATGGGCTAAAATTGGCCTACAACAGCTGCCCCTCTTTGCTTATTATCGTGTAACGAGAATAGAGCAAAGATATAAAGAAAGACCAATTTTGCCCGGTCTTGCTAAGTATGGACTTCTTTGGTGCTCTTCTCATTCAGGTAGTCTCTTTCCAGTCCATCGCATCTTGTAGCTTTGGTTCAATCTAGTGCAAATTCGGAGATATGCCTTGTAGCTTCAATCTGTTCCAATGTAATTCAATATGCTCTTCTATTGCTTCAGTGAGATAAGGTTTTGGGTCTTCTCTTCTGCCAGTTTAGAAAGGCAAGATCTGATATCCTCGATTAACTCCACTGCAACTTCAGGGAGACAAAATCTGGTGTCTTCAATCAGCTCTAATATTGATTCTTTACTCGGCATGTGATCCTGAGCTCAACTCATTTCTCGCAATATGAATTGACTCTGTAAAACTAGACATTAAAAACAGAAATTGAAAATAGCTCAGCACGTGAGCCAAGGCTCAACTCACATCTCGCAATATGAGTTGATTTTTGAAAAATATAAATTGAAAAAAAACAGAAATTGAAAAGCAGAAATTAAAAAGACCTCAGCATGTGAGCCGAGGCTCAACTCACCTCTCGCAATATGAGTTAATTTTTGACAAACAGAAATTGAAATTACCTCAGCGTGTCCCGAGGCTCAACTCACCTTTTGCAATATGAGTTGATTTTTTGAAAAACATAAATTTAAAAATACCTCAGCGTATCCTGAGGCTCAACTCACCTCTCGCAATATGAGTTGATTTTTTTTTTACGAACAGAAATTGAAGAGACCTCAGCATGTGAGCCGAGACTCAACTCACCTCTCGCAATATGAGTTAATTTTTAAAAAACAGAAATTGAAATTACCTCAGTGTGTCCCGAGGCTCAACTCACCTCTCGCAATATGAGTTGATTTTTGACAAACAGAAATTAAAAGGCTTAACTCACTTCTCGCAACATGAGTTGATTTTTGAAACAACAAAAATTAAGAATACCTCAGCGTGACCTGAGGCTCAACTCACCTCTCGCAATATGAGCTGATTTTGAAAAAGTAGAAATTAAAAGGTTCAACCCACCTCTCGCAATATGAGTTGATTCTTGACAAACAGAAATTGAAATTACCTCATCGTGTCCTGAGGCTCAACTCATCTCTCGCAATATGAGTTGATTTTTTGAAAAACAAAAATTTAAAAATACCTCAGCGTGTCTTGAGGCTCAACTCACCTCTCGCAATATGAGTTGATTTTTTTTTACGAACAGAAATTGAAGAACAGAAATTGAAAAGACCTCAGCATGTGAGCCGAGGCTCAACTCACCTCTCGCAATATGAGTTAATTTTTGACAAACAGAAATTGAAATTACCTCAGCGTGTCCCGAGGCTCAACTCACCTTTCGCAATATGAGTTGATTTTTGAAAAACAGAAATTTAAAAATACCTCAGCGTGTCCTGAGGCTCAACTCACCTCTCACAATATGAGTTGATTTTTGACAAACAAAAATTGAAATTACCTCAGCGTCTTGAGGTTCAACTCACCTCTCGCAATATGAGCTGATTTTTTTGAAAGACAGAAATTGAAAATACCTCAACGTGTCTTGAGGCTCAACTCACTTCTCGCAATATGAGTTGATTTTTTTTTGAAACATAAATTAAAAAAACGAAAATTGAAAATACCTCAGCGTGTCCTGAGGCTCAACTCACCTCTCGCAATATGAGTTGATTTGAAAAGCAGAATTTGTAAGGCAAAAATTGAAAAACAGAAATTGAAAATACCTCAGCGTATCCTGAGGCTCAACTCACCTCTCGCAATATGAGTTGATTTTTGAAAAACAGAAATTAAAAGCAGAAATTGAAAAGCAGAAATTGAAAAACAGAAATTAAAAATACCTCGGCGTGCCCCGAGGCTCAGCTCACCTCTCACAATATGAGTTGATTTTTGAAAAGCATAAATTGAAATTACCTCAGCGTGTCTTGAGGCTCAACTCACCTCTCGCAATATGGGTTGATTTTTTTGAAAAGCATAAATTGAAAAAAAAGGAAATTGAAAATACCTCAGCGTGTGACCTGAGGCCCAACTCACCTCTCGCAATATGAGTTGATTTTTTGAAAGACAGAAATAAAAACATCAAAATACCAAAAGATGTCATCTGGTGGAACTCAGGTGTCCTTTCCTTTGATTCAGTCCAGCTATCATTGAAACCTCTTGTTCTGCTGAAATACATGTATATGTCATGCATGATGTTATCATGATATGCACATGTTTGCCTTAAATGCCTTTATGCCTACATGATCATGCTATGCGCCTTGGGCTTACTTGTCATATGTCCCTTTCCGTCATGATTTTTGATGATCTGCATTCATTGCTTTGACTCTTGACTTTCTCTTCAGGCCATGTACCCGTCCTCTAGCTTCATGACTAATCTGCGTTTCTCAGATATCGCTCTTTTGCCCCTGGTTGAACTTTGTCCTTGCTTTGAGGCTCTTGTACTTATCAAATTCTTATCCGGGTAATGCTTAGCACTTCTTTTATTTAGAGTATGTCATTTCACTATTTATCATGTAAATGAACCACATAATGAGATGCATGAAAATGGTCAGGTAGGGGACAAAAGGATACCTCACATTTATTCATTTCAAATGTAGCAAACAAAGAAAGTTAATCAATGATAGTAAAAAAAGTGTCATAAAGAGAAAGGGGATCGCATTTCAACAAATACAAATGCTCTAAATATTCAACACATGAACTCTTTCACGTTCCTCAATCAAGAATCTTTTCGAGCATGGCTTTCTTGCGTAAGAGATTTAGAGTTTTCAGAAATGCTTCAAATACTGTAGTCTCACTGTTTGACCCACCGTTCAAAACGCCTTGCTTTTTAAGCCAGTGCTTGCTGCATTAGAACGCCCTTTCGGGTTTTCATCCTAATCTTTTGTGTTAATCAAGACGCCCTTTTCGGGTTTTCACCTTGATCCCTCTCTCTTTTTCTTTTTTCTTTTCTTTTCTCTTTTTTTTAAGATGCCATTTTTCGGGTTTTCATCTTGATTTTCCTTTTTTTAAGCATAATATTTCTTCACAGCATCTGAATTCACTGGATTCGATAACTCCTTCCCATCCATCTCAGTGAGAATCAAAGCTCCACCCGAGAATGCTTTCTTTACGGCGTATGGTCCTTCCCAATTTGGGGCCCATTTTCCTCGGAGGTCCTTTTGTATTGGGAGAATCTTTCTCAGTACAAGTTCTCCTTCGTGGAATTCTCTTGGCCGTACTTTCTTGTCATGGGCCACGATCATTCTCTTCTGGTACATCTGTCCGTGACAAATTGCCTTTAGACGTTTTTCTTCGATGAGGTTTAATTGATCATATCGAGCTCGAACCCATTCTGTTTCTTCTAGTTTCGATTCTATTAAGACTCGTAGAAAGGGGATCTCAACATCGATAGGTAGCACAGCTTCCATTTCATATACCAGAGAGAAAGGAGTTGCTCCCGTAGATGTCCACACAGATGTACGATATGCATACAAAGAAAATGGTAGCTGCTCGTGCCAATCTTTATATGTCTCGGTCATTTTCCCAATAATCTTCTTAATATTCTTGTTGGCCGCTTCAACAGCTCCATTCATTTCCGGGCGATTGGGTGATGAATTATGATGCTTTATTTGAAATTGTTCACAAACCTCCTTCATCATCTTGTTGTTCAGATTCATGGCGTTATCTGAAATGATTCTTTCAGGCAAACCATATCGACAAATGATTTCCTTTTTCAAAAACCTGCAAACTGCAGTCTTCGTCACGTTGGCAAACGAAGCGGCTTCTATCCATTTTGTGAAATAATCAATGACCACAAAAATGAATCGGTGTCCATTAGAAGCTTTTGGGGAAATTGGCCCTATAACATCCATGCCCCACATAAAAAAAGGCCACGGAGAAGTCATGACGTGAAGAGGCAAAGGGGCTACATGAATTTTATCACCATAAATTTGACATTTGTGGCATTTTCATGCGAAATTAATGCGGTCGCTTTCCACCGTCAGCCAGTAATATCCGAGTCTCATAATCTTCCTGGCCATAGTGAACCCATTGGCATGTGTCCCGCAAATTCCCTCATGGACGTCTTCAAGTATTTTTCTAGCTTCAACAGTATCTACGCATCTCAATAGCACCTGATCTTTTCCTCTTTTGTACAGGATGTCCCCATCGAGAACAAATCCCGCTGCCATTCTTCTGATTTTTCTTTTGTCGTTCTCATTTGCTTGTTCGGGATACTTTTGATTCTTGATATATTCTAAGACATCATGGAACCATGGACGTCCATCTGGCTCTTTTTCAATGCTGAAACAATGTGCAGGGACTTCATATATGCTCGTTTGAAGAGGCATTATTTCCGTTTCTCTGTTTGCTTTGAACATTGAAGCCAAAGTGGCTAGGGCATCAGCCAATTGGTTTTCTTCTCGTGGAAGGTAATTAAAAGTTATTTCTTTGAATTCTTTAATCAACTCTGCCACTAGATCACTTTATTTAACCAGTTTCGAATCTCTCACTTCCCAATCTCTACGGATCTGGTAAATCACCAAGGCTGAGTCTCCGTATACCTCTAAAGTTTTGATGTTTCGTTCAATAGCTGCACGAAGTCCCATGATACATGCCTCATATTCCGCTATGTTATTAGTACAGAAAAAGTTCAGCCTGGCAGTGAGTGGGTAATGGCTCCCTTCTGGGGATACTAAGACTGCTCCAATCCCATGCCCCAATGTGTTCGATGCACCATTAAAGCTCATCTTCCATGACTTTCTTTTTGATGACTCGCCCTTTTTTTCTGTAATGCACATCAAATCTTCATCCGGGAAATTAAATCTCAATGGATCATATTCATCCATTGCTCGGGTTGCTAAAAAGTCAGCTATTGCACTTCCTTTTATGGGCTTTTGACTCACATAGACAATGTCATACTCCGACAGTAAAATCTGCCATCGTGCCATTCTTCCTGCAGGTGATTCCATCATGTACTTTATTGGGTCCAGCTTTGAAATTAACCATGTTGTATGATACAACATATACTGTCTAAGTCTCCGAGCTATCCAAACTAGAGTGCAACAGTATTTTTCAATAGACGAATACTTTACCTCGTATTCAGTGAACTTTTTACTGAGGTAGTAGATCGCCTTTTCTTTCTTTCCTGACTCGTCGTGTTGCCCCAGTACGCAACCCATTGAATTTTCGAACACAGTCAAATACAATATCAATGGTCTTCTCGGAGTTGGCGGTACTAGCACTGGAGGACTAGACAAATATTGTTTTATCCTATCAAAGGCCACTTGGCATTCCTCATTCCATTCTCCCGGGTTATGTTTTCGAAGAACCCGAAAGATTGGGTCGCATTGGTTGGTAAGTTGAGCGATGAATCGGGTGATGTAGTTTAACTTCCCTAAAAAGCCTCTGACTTCCTTTTGCGTGCGCGGAGGTGGTAACTCTTGAATGGCTTTTATTTCATCTGGATCAACTTCAATGCCTCTCTCACTGATAATGAAGCCAAGCAATTTTCCTGAGGTAGCCCCAAACGTACATTTGGTCGGATTGAGCTTTAGCTGGAACTTTCTCAGTCTGTCGAACAACTTTTTCAGGTTCACTACATGCTCTTCTTCCTCTCGAGATTTAACAATCATATCGTCGATGTAGACCTCTATTTCTTTATGCATCATGTCATGGAATAACGTCACCATAGCCCTCTGATATGTTGCCCCAGCATTCTTTAGCCCAAATGGCATCACCTTGTAGCAGAATGTTCCCACATTGTTATGAAGGTAGTTTTCTCCATATCCTCAGGGGCCATCTTGATTTGATTATACCCCGAGAATCCGTCCATGAAAGAAAACAATGAATGTTCTGCTATGTTATCCACCAACGTATCAATGTGTGGTAAGGGAAAACTATCTTTAGGACTTGCTCGATTCAGGTCACGATAATCCACGCACATTCGTACTTTGCCGTCTTTCTTTGGTACCGGGACTATGTTAGCCACCCATTCTGGATATTTGGAGGCTTGTAGGAAGCCAGTGTCAAATTGCTTCTTGACTTCCTCTTTTATCTTCAACAACATCTCAGGCCTCATCCGTCTTAGCTTTTGTTGAATAGGCTTGCATTCTGGCTTTAATGGGAGCTTATGGACCGCTACATCTTCATCCAATCCTGGCATGTCCTGATATGACCATGCGAATACATCTTTGTATTCACGGAGTAAAATGATCAAACTATGCCTGGTACTCTCTGAAATAGAAGTCCCAATCTTCACTTCTTGTTTCCTCTCTTCAGTGCCCAAATTTATTGTTCCCACAGATTCTTCATGAGGCAAAATCTGTTTATCCTCTTGTTCCACCATTCTTAATAATTCAGGAGACGAGACATAATCTTCAGCATTTTCTTCGGCTTCAAATTCTCCTAAGCAAACAGCCTTCTCACAATTAATTTCAAGATTCGTAACGGGCTTATTCATGTCGTCAATATCTGAGCACCTGAAAGTTGAATGGAAAAGGAAGCTATAGAGGGACATCCAAGTATTGGAAACAAAATGTTATGTCATGGCAATGAGGCAAATGTAAGGATAGGCTATGAAATGAGAAAATGATTATGAAATTAGTGATAATGCGAAAAATCGTGACAAAATGCATCTTCATTGATATTCATTTAAATGATAAAGAGCGAATGCAAACTCTTACAAAAGAATTCTATTATATCTAAGGACACAATAGAAGGTTAATGTTTAGCATTACTCTGAAGACTTATAAACTACAAGAAGCTCCTCGACAGTCCAATTGTTCAACATGAAACCAGGAGGGCAAGGGCGTATCCTCGAGACATCTTTACTTACACCAGCCCCTTTGTCAATGATATTTATACTGACATTCTGAAAACTCCTTTCAATTAACCCCAGCATGTTTCGTAGATCATCTTGTCCAGGGTACATCATTCCCGCAGATGTAAATATTTTTGACAAAGGAGGGTACTCTATTGGTTCCCATTCTGGTTCTCGGCCCAAAGTTCTTGCAATTCTTCTCTCTTGATCCTTCTTCCACTGTCTTCTTCTTTGACGCCTATCAGGCTGGAACCCCAAACTGTATCGGGCCCTATGGTGCACTGGTTTTAAAGCCCTGACTATTCCTTGCAGATATCTTCCTAAACCTCTTCTCGCTCGAGCTCCCCTTCCTACGGTCAATTTGACACCCATTCTAGTATTTCTCGACAGTTTTGGCACCGGAATTCTGTTTCCCTCAACAATAAAAGTGGCATTGACGAATTCAAGGGATCAGAAGGAACATTCCAATGCATCTTTGTTCCCTTCCAAGTACGGTGTATCGGCAGAGACAGATGCGACAATGTCTTCTTCTCCCTCGACAGTGACCAAACAACCGTCCATGATAAATTTCACCTTTTGATGGAGGGATGATGGGACTGCTCCAGCAGAATGGATCCAGGGTTTTCCCAAAAGGCAGTTACAAGAGGGTGTAATGTCAATGACTTGGAACTCGACATCATAAATGTAAGGGCCTACTTCCAAAGGGATTTCGATCTTTCCCATGACTTCGCGCATCGTCCCGTCGAATGCCCTTACCGTGGAATGACAGGGCCTTAAGTAGGACAAATCCATCGGTATTCTGGAAAGCGTGGCCAATGGCATAACATGTAACGCTGACCCATTATCGATGAGTACGTTCGGTATTATGTAGCCCTTGCAGCGAGTTGTGATATGTAGCGCTTTTCACCGAGCCTCTACCATTTGGCGGTATCTCATCATCACTAAAAGAGATGAAATTGTCCGTATTTAGATTATTTACCCACCTATCAAGCTTCTCAACGGATATGTTGTTGGCCACATAAGCTTGATTTAACACCTTCAATAAAGTATTCCGGTGTGGCTCTGAATTTAATAGTAGAGATAAAACTGAGATTCGTGCTGGGTGCTTACTCAATTGTTCCACCACACTATACTCGCTGTGCTTGATAAATTTCAAGAATTCCTGAGCTTCTTCCTCATTCACAGGCTTTTTGGTTTCTTGCACGGGTGGAATTTCTTGCTCGACTTTGACTTCGACTTCGTGCATCACTGCTTTCCCTTTTTGCTTCCAATCACTATTCTTTTTTACTGGTTCGACTTCTTTCGAATAACAACGCCCACTGCGGGTAAAATGACCTACTTCCCCAATGTCTTCAGTTGTGGCTTCGGGCTTTTCCCCTTCAGGTGCGATGATATTGACATTATAATTCCATGGTACTGCTTTATTGTCCTTATAAGGGAAAGGAGATGGTACTTCGATTATCGTTCTCCTTCTTTGCGTCATAATAAATTATTAACGGTCGGTCGGCGCTATACGGGAAACCTGATGATTGATTGTCAGAGGCACATATTTCTCCACTATCGGCCTCTTTGGCTTTACAAAAAATCCCAATCTCCTTGTTATCCATCATACTTTGCAGTAATCCTCTGAACTCATCGCAGGACTGAATGTCGTGCCCTTCAACACCATGGAACTCACAAAGACTGTGACCTTTTGCATCTTTTCCTTCGAATACTCCGTCAAGACGATAGAGCAACTCTTTTTCAACTAGTACCTCCCAGATTTTCTGCAGAGGTGTTCTTATTTCAGAAACCCATCTTCTACTTTGCCGTTCGTTTTCCTCTCCTACTGCGCTCACATTCCCTTCGGTGTGGTTTGGGAATGGATTCCCGGTTGTACCGCCAGTACCATCAAATCGCAAAATGCCCGCATCAATGAGTCCTTGAACTCTCCTTTTGAAGGCAAGACAGTTCTCCGTAGAATGCCCCTGATTCCCAGCATGGTATGCACAACTACCGTTTGGATCGTACCATTTTGGGTATGGAGGTTTAAGGGGTGTCATGTAATGAGGGGATATTAACTGTTTCTCCAAAAGTTTTGGGTACAATTCCCCATACGACACAGGGATGGGAGTAAACTGCGGTCTCTCGAGATTAGGCCTTGCTGGTCTTGGTTCATTTCTGGGTTGGCTTTGAGCGGGTATAGTGTTTTGTGGGAATGACGTGATGGGTCTTTGGTTGTTCGTGGCGTAAACGGGATAGGAAGGAGGTGGTGCTTGGTAGTAAGGGTTTTGAGGGGAATAATAGAAATTTAGAGGTGGATAATTTCGAGTTCGGGGTTGGTTCGGATATAGATTAGAGGCATAACGGCTTCCCATTCCCACCATGTGGGCTTCTGGTTCTTTCTTCTTCATAGGTGCTGCCATTTTTGAACCTTCTGAGCCTTCCATTCTACCGCTCTTGACGGCATTCTCTATGAGCTCACCAGATATTACAATATCCGCAAACTCTTTCGTGGCACTTCCCACTAATTTGTCATAAAACGGCGCCTTTAAGGTGTTGATAAAGAGAACGGTTATCTCCGTTTTTGTTAGTGGGGGTTCCACTTGGGCCGAGACGTCTCTCCATCTCTGCGTATATTGTCTGAAGGTTTCTGATGGCTTTTTCTCCATCATTTGCAAGGTCATCCGGTCTGGCACCATATCCGACACATGCTTGTACTGCTCGCAAAATGCTGACGCCAAGTCCTTCCAGGATCGAATCTTTTCTCTACTGAGTTAGTTGTACCACTGAAGAGCTGACCCTGTTAGACTATCTTGAAAACAATGTATGAGTAGCTTATCCTCGTTCACATAACCGGTCATTTTTTGATAGAACATAATGAGATGTGCTTTTGGGCACCTTGTCCCATCATACTTTTCAAAATCAGGCGCCTTGAATTTCGGAGGCAAGATTAGATCAGGTACCAAACTGAGTTCTTTGGCACCTAGTGCGGAGAAGACTTCAGTGCCTTCTATTGCTTTGAGTCTTTCCTCTAGACTTCTATATTTTGCATCATGATTATTCAATTTCAACCTGGCTACCTCTGCTGGGTCGTCCAGATCTGGAACTAGTGGGTTCCCCTTGAGTATACCCTCGTTGTGTGGCGTGGGCATGCAGTGGAGTGAATCCCGGGGGATAGAGTGGATCCTGATCATGGTGAATTCTTGACTGAGGTTCCATAGCATCGGGGTTCTGCATGGGTCCTTTTCCTTTGACCAAAGTTGTCATCATCTCCATCATTTTGGCCATCTGATCTCTTTGCTCGAGTGATTCCTCTCGAGATCTCACCATTAGATCTCTCGTCTCTTGTTGCGATTTGGCCAGTTGCTCTTGTAATTCCTTTTGAGCCCTTTCCATCCTTTCAATTCTCTCATTGAATTCAGCCTCCATTACTCTAGCTTGTCGGCGCGTTTTATACGGATGACGTGGTTCCAGTCTTGTGGTATTACAACTGCGAATTATATATTTTATATTCAGCGACCGAGTATGGGATATGCAATGTATGAATGAATGCATGAATGAATGCATGAATGTCAAAATGTTAGTTATGCAAGGAATGCAAAAAATTGGTGTTGATTTCAAGATAGCCCCTATTTAGGCATTTCCTTAATCAAAGGAGTATTACATAACGTTTCGGTCACCCGTATAATTGACTCCTCCATTAGAAACCCGTTTTTGGCAACCAATCTCTAATCAACACCTTCCTAACAAGATGCCTTCGATGCATGATGAAAAATAAAAATACAGACAAATGACCTTGGTTAGCGCAACACATATAAACAGAGAAAAACTGTAGAAAATCTAACAAATTAAGCTACTTAGTTCAGTGGACTCGATTCCCTTGCTTAGAAAGCACAAATGTAAAAGAAATAGAAGGTAAGATGTGCTTTTCCCGTGTACTTATTTCGGTGACTACTAAACGAGCGGAGGTTCAGCATGGCTCTAGTTAGGTGGCTCGTATGGTTCATTATATGCGGTTTTGGTTCTAGATAGGTACTTGAATTGCCCGTACTATCATCTGCTAAGATTAACACGGAGCCTCGGTCATAGCCTATCACAGGCTCACGAGTTCAATTCGAGGGATTACATTTACTTATGCCTATGCGGAGGACAAGTTAACTCACGAAAGCATAAGTCATATGTAACCCGAAAGTATTCACTAGCCTGTGCGGAGGGACGAGTTAACTCACGAAGGCGTAGCGTTTACTTTCACTTAAACGGACGGAGCCTGGGTAGAGAGCTCATGTTATGCGAAAATGCAAGTGCACGGTGTGTGGGGAACAACTCATAAACCTTTACGTTTCACTTAAAGAAACTAAACCAAAATTAAAACCATAAAAATTGAAAACTGAAAAACAACCAAATAAGCAAGTTAGAAGAAATATTTACAGCACGATACAAATGCATGAATTTTGAAAACGAGATTTTCGGATCACGACCAAATATTTACTGTGAACAAGGAAATTTGAAAATTTTGACAAAACGTGTTTAATTCCAGACACGACTCTCAAAAAGGCTGTCCCCAGCGGAGTCGCCAGCTGTAGCGACGTAAAAATTTTAGCTTAGCTTGGTCGCTAATTGTGGCGATTTATTGAAATTTTTTTTGAAATTTGACGTTTGATTTTTGAAATAAATAGGGAGTCGCCACCGATCCTTTTTCCTAGGTGTGATCGGACACCTATTAGATCTTTTATTAAAACAAATAAAAGGCTGAGTTTAGGTCTACGTTAAAATCCAGAGAAAATTTAGGGTTCGGGAGTCGGTTACGCACGAGGAAGGTATTGGCACCCTCGCGACGCCCAAAATTGGTATCTTATTAAACACATGTTGTCTTGATTTTCAAAAATACGAATTCAATTTGACATTTAAGTGTGATCCGATTGAAGGAAATGAGAAGTTGCAAGTTTTTTTGTTTTTTAGAAGGACGTCCCGTTTTTAACACGAGCCGATTAATTTCACCCAACATAGCGGTGAAATCGATGACTTAATGTTAAAATTGGTACATTGCCTTATTCTTAAAATTAAAATGTAAAAAGTTTTTAAAATGATAGTAAAAAAAAATCCAAGAATATTATTGTCAAAAAATGCGAACAATGATGGGAATAATAAAATATATAAAATATAAAATATTAAAATATCAAAATATTAGAATAATAATTAATATTGACAAATAAAAAATAAAATAGAAATAAAAAAGATGTACATAATATATATTAGAAATAATAATGATGTTAAAAAAAATACTATTAATAATACTACATCAATATGTACATATATAAAAAATAAATACATGATAATATTAAAAATATGTACATAATATAGTGTTAAAAATACATACATAATATAGTTAAGATATATACATAAGATAACATGTAGAAAAAAAAATATAAATAATATAATATTAAAGATATATAAATAAAATAGTATAAAATATATATATACGTAATATAAAATTTAAAATATACCTAATATATTAAAAGAATATATATATAATATAATATTAAGAAATATAATAATAACAAAAAAAAAAGAGAGGGAGAGGGTGGGTGATTTTCGGCCACAAGGCCGGCCATCGTCCGGTTGCCGGACCGCCGCCGGCGCCACCGTACACAGCAGCCGGACCTCAAAAAAACTTTTTCGGTAAAAATGGGTAAGCTTCCTCCTTTTATTTTTTACTTTCGTATAAAAGAAACAAAATAAGATTGAAAGGAAAACAATAAGTAAACAAAGAACTTAAAATGAGAATAGACAAAGAAACCTCTTTTGCTTTGATTTTTGATTAATCTCCAAAAAAACTAGCTTCTCCAAAAACTAGCCTTCACAATAACTCTTCTCCTTGATTACTTTAAAAAGAAACCTCTCCAAAAGTCCTTTACAATAACTTTCTCTCCCAAAAACTCTCCAAAAAAATCTCCCCCTATATACAAAATATGAGAAGG
The DNA here is from genome assembly GCF_007990345.1 of Gossypium hirsutum. Lineage (NCBI taxonomy): Eukaryota > Viridiplantae > Streptophyta > Magnoliopsida > Malvales > Malvaceae > Gossypium > Gossypium hirsutum. The sequence goes on from NC_053426.1 coordinate 109,243,567, forward strand.
CTTATATAGCCATTTACAAAATATTTTTTTATTGTTTATGTCTTTATTTGTAGGTACAAGTGGTGGCGGAGAAGGTGTGGCTAGTGGAGTTAGTGGTGGAAAAAGAGTGGCTAGTGGAGTTGGTGGTGGAAAAGGTGTGGCTAGTGGAGTTGGTGGTGGAAAAGGAGTGGCTAGTTGAGAAAAGTTTAAGTTGTGGGCTAGGTTTTTTATTTTGATTTGGGCTTAGAATTTGGGCCATTGGGGTTTTGATGTAAATTGGGCTTTGGGTAGTTAAGATTTTGGGTTTTGGGTTTAATTTTGGTGGGTTAGGTAAGGCTAAATTGGGTTTTGATGTAAATGGGCTAAAATTGGCCTACAACAAATGATAGAAAATGATGTTTCGAAAACTAAAAAAGACGTAACTTTTTGGTATAATAATTTCTTTTAAAAAATATAAAAATGTTTGATTCAGAAGAAGAAAAAGAAACCTTAATTTGTTTTTACTTTAAAAAGGAAAAAAAAATGAAATAGGTAGTCTATTTCCCTTGCGTTTATGTAAGAAGACGACGTTTAACAACGGATAGTTTTGTAGGTAACCAACGCCAACACTTATTTCACCATGGCCAGGGGGGTACAATGGAATTCAGTGATCCATGTTCATAGGTCGGTACTATAGCTAATCGTGGACTAAAGGTGGATTCGAAAAGTAATAAGATTTGAGTAAAAATGTAACAGCTTAATTTTTAGTAGTATTAGAATAGTGATTTGAGATCATTAAATCCGATTAGTGAGTCAAAAATTTAATAAATTATTACCTACGAGGCAAGTGTGAATATAGAAGTATTTTTGAATTAGTGAAGTGAGTGATTTAAAAGAATTAATTAAGTAAATTGGGTCGAGAATGAGGTATCGAGACCTCGACTTCATAAATCAAGCCATAAATATTTTTATAAATATTTATGGAGTGTTAGTGAGGTATTATCAAAATTTCGTCAGAAAATTTTGTCGTTTGGTTGGTTAATTAAATAAAAAGGACTAAATTAAAAATGTGTAAAAGTTGCAAAAGGGTTAAATAGCTCAATTTTCAAATGATGAAGGATATAAAGTGAAAATAATCCCAAAAGAGATATTTTGAGCGGCAATAGCTGAGAAAAATCAGGAAAAGGGGTGAAATAAGGGTAAAATTGGAAAATTACCAAAATTAGCTAAATAAAAAGGGGACCAAATTGGAATATCTAGAATTCTCTTCATTTTTCTTTATTTTGATCAGCTGAAAAACAGTCATGGAAGAGGGTTCAAGCTGGTTTTCATTCTCTAGCTACATGTAAGTTTAATTCTTGCTTTCTCCTTGAAATTTCTATGTTTTTGGACTTTTACAATTAGGTCCAACTTACTATTTCATTAGTTTTTGGTTTCATGGTTAATTTTTTTTAAATTTTTTATGGATGAGTGCTGGAAGAATATGATGAATAAACATAGAATTGAAGCTTTAATTTTGATATATGATAATTTTATCAAGTAAAATTGATGGAAATTAATTTTAGGACCAAATTGTGAAAACGTTTGTAATTAAAGTCTAGTGCTGAAATTATGATTTCCAAAGGTTGTAAAGTAGTCTAAAGTGATAGAATAAAGTGTTAATTGAGAAAAATTAGCTCAATTGAGAGGCTAATTGAGTAGGGACGAAATTGTTATTTATTAAAAGCTTAGGAGAAAAATGGTAATAAACAGCTTGTACTAAAACAATATTGGACAGTAGCAGTAGACTAACTTTGAAAAATCATCATAAATTGTATAAATCGAATTAGAAGATGAACAAAATATAAAATTAAAGTTTATTGAGCCTAGTTTCTCATAGAAGAAACGATGTAAGCAATGTATTTGTAAATCATGAGATATAATGAATTTTGAGAGACAAGGTCAACATGAATTCGGGTTCCCCTATTCTGATTTTAAAAAAATCATAAAAAAATTGAAGAAAAATAATTAAGGGCTTAAATTTATATGTATAGAATCTTGAATAAGTCTATTTTCAATAGAAACAAACGGGAACATCATTCGAATCCTGTACGAGGAGATAATTAATTTTTAGTGAAGAAGGGTTGGAACTGTCAGACAACAGAACATGGGTGACTTTAAAGAATAAACTGTACTTAATGGTTAAACCAAAAATTCTGAAAAATTTATGGTAAGAAGATATGTGAGTCTAGTTTCAAGGAAAATTAGCGGATCTTACTTTGGAGTTCCGTAGCTCCAGATATAAATAATTTAGTGACTATGACACGGGTGAATAGATTGAATATTCACATAAGTAATTAGTGAAAATTATGGATAAGCTTACTTACAAGAGTGTTATTTATACCAAGGATGTGAATGGAGAGGAGGAGGAGGAAAAAAAATATACATATATATATATATGAATGACTTGTGTGTAAATTGATCACATGCCCGATTATAATCGATAAATATTTATTTGGAATATTTATTATGAAATTATGATTATCGTTATAATACAAAAATCGAACTTGTGAGTTTGTATAACTAAATTTTAGTGACCATTTGTTAATTTTATGAATTTTATGATGTGTTAATTTCATATGTATTGATGATAAAACCGTGAATAATGTAAAAGCATGAAAATTGAATAAATGATCAAATTAAGCACTTCAGTTTAGTGACAAGATGAATTGACGGAAAAGACAATGGTTGGTCCATGGCAACGTGTGAAACGTAGGTGTAATAGGCCAATTTTGGCCTGGGCCTGAAAAAATAATAACCGAAGCCAAATATGCAATCGGTCGAAAACAAGCCAAAAAGAGCCAAATTGAAAGACAATCATTAAATTGTGGCCAAATCAAAAAAATGGAGAAAGTCAAAGGGTTATCAAATTTTGTTGACTTGGTGAAAAGCTAAAAATAAAAAGATATTATTTTTATTTTAATTTATTTTATTATTAAATTAGTTAGACTATTTTTAGTAAACCTCATGTATATAAATAAGGGTATTTTGTTCTTTGAAAGGGAATTTACTTTTGGAGGACTTTTGGTATTCCTACTTCAATTTGAAATTGGATTATTCTCTCTTTTCCTATTTTCATTGGATTTGAATTATTTTCTATTCCCTTTCTATTAGGTGGGAATTTTGTCCATTTCATTTCAATTTCTTTGTTTTTTCCAAATTCGTCCAATTGCTTTTAACCATTATGTTTTTTATTTGTTTTACAATTAAGTTTTCATTATTCTTAATTTTGGCCCTAAAATTTGTTTTGACTACATTTTGGTCTTCCTTGAAGCTGTGTGTTTTGGAGGGTGGAGATTATTTCCCTTTTGGTCCCTCCTTGTTATTCGCACGTTCAAATTGGTCCATTTTCTTTTATTTATCTTTGATTTGACCCAGAATTTTGCTTTAAGGTTTGATTTAATCCTTTTTTATTTTCGCTATTTTATTATCAAATTAGCTAATTTAATATATTATTACTATTACTATTACTATTATGTTTCTATTTATATTTATTTTGTTATTCTAATACTATTATTATTTATCTATTTATATTTCTACTATTATTATATTTCTATTTATTATATTTTTATTTCTATTTATATACTAATATTATTTTCATTATTATTTTTCTTATATATGTTTTTTACTCTTGTTATTAACATTCTATTTATTTATTTATTTATTTTATATTTTTTGTTATTATCTATTTTAACTTTTTATACAACGCTCATTTTAAATTTTTACACATTATTTACTTTAATATTTTCATATATTATGTATTTCAAACTTTTTTTACACATTATATATTTTGAATTGTTTATATATCATTTTTAAAGAGTTTTATATATTATTTTATCTTGAATGGAAAATAATTTTTTTTAAAAATTATTTTATATATTTTAGATTGCTTTTATAATCACCCGCATTTCAAAGAACCCTCTCAACATAAGGAAATATTTCATGTTTGGGAATTCGAGAAATCGTGCCCTATAGTGCTGGGTTTCGATTTTTCGTTCAACTAAAATGCGGAATATCTTTTGAAATTTCATCCATGTTTTTTTTAAAAAATTAAAACGAGTCAATATTTTGTGTTTGGGGGGTTTGGGAGGTCGTGCCCAATCGTGCTGGGCTTCAATTTTCCATTCGACTAAAATACAAAATATCCTTTTGAAATTTCATCCATGTTTTCTCAAATTAAAATGAGGCAATGTTTCGTATTTGGAAATTCGATAAATCGTGCCCAGTCGTGCTGGGTTTCGATTTACCGTTTGGGCCGAATAGCCAAATATCCTTTTTAAAAGTTTTAAGTGCATGTGTTTTGGAAAATCCTGAGATGATCTTGTGTCGAAGGTTCGAAATATTGTATCCAATCGTGCTGGACATAATATTTTATTCCTTCTAAGCAAAAGAATCTCAATATCCAATTCAAGTTATCCAAACGTTTTTAAAGATTGTATTTTAAAATATTTTCAAATTTTCAACATTAGGACGTTAATCAATCAATACGGTACCAATTTTGGGCGTTGCGAGGGTGCTAATCCTTCCTCGCGCATAACTGACTCTCAAATTCGTCTTCTAATTTTTTGTAGACCAAAAACGTTGTTTTAATAAACCAAAATGTTTTATTAAAATGATCGACCACAGTGTGACCCGATCACACCTAAACAAAAAGGATTGGTGGCGACTCTATGCCTTGTTTAAAAGTCGATCCCCATTTTCCAAAATAAAAATGGTTTCGACAGTAGGTATGGTATCATCCATACCGAGTTATGAAAGTAGGTATGGTATCATCCATACCGAGTTGTGAAACGTAGGTATGGTATCATCTATACCGAGTTGTGAAATGTAGGTATGGTATTAACCACATCGAGTTGTGAAACGTAGGTATGGTATCATCCATACCGAGTTGTGGAACGTAGGTATGGCATCCGAATCTGTCTTCTAGTTTTTCGTAAACCAAAAACATTGTTTTAATAAACCAAAATGTTTTATTAAAATGATCGACCACAGGGTGACCCGATCACACCTAAACAAAAAGGATTGGTGGCGACTCTATACCTTGTTTAAAAGTCGATCCCCGTTTTCCAAAATAAAAATGGTTTCGACAATAGGTATGGTATCATCCATACCGAGTTATGAAAGTAGGTATGGTATTAACCATATCGAGTTGTGAAACGTAGGTATGGTATTAACCATATCGAGTTGTGAAACGTAGGTATGGTATCATCCATTCTGAGTTGTGGAACGTAGGTATGGCATCATCCATACCGAGTTGTGGAACGTAGGTATTTTATCATCTATACCGAGTTGTGAAACGTAGGTATGTTATTATCCATACTGAGTTAAGAAACGTAGGTATGGCATTTCCCATACCGAGTTGTGAAATGTAGGTATGGTATTTTCAATGAGGAAAACCATACTAAGTTGTGAATCGTGGCATTGAGCAACGATGTGCTTAATTTCGTAAGACGTTTTCTAATTTGATAATAAGTAATCTAATCAGTGAGAAGTGGTAGCTCTAGCTACCTGATCAGTGAGAAGTGGTAGCTTTGGTTACCTGAGCAGTAAATTGCATGCTTATGAATGGTTACACATATTTATCTAAAAAACAAGAAAAATGATGGTTATTGATACATGGAGACATGAGACACTGATATATGAATATGGAATATGTTTGATAAATGTGTTAATTTATAATTATGGAATTATATACCTCATGTGTGCTATTTGCAGAAAGATGAAATTTCAAATACTTTGGTGAGTAAAGCTTAAATATGAATTAGTATGAAATCGAGACAAGTTATGAAAATATATTTAAATTATCTGTAAGTGTTTCGTACTCCTCGGTAATGCCTCGTACTCTATTCCGGTGACGGATACTGGTAGGGGGTGTTACAAAAAATATAAATTCGAAAAATGCTATTAGGCAAAAAACAAGGTCTGTTTTTTAAACAAGTAGATCCTTAGGTAAATTTTTTTTTACTCGAGCCCAATCCGGCCCAAATTTGCAGAGAAAGACTTGTTATTGTTTCCATTATTTTGGTGTTATTTTACCACTATTTTGCTGTCATTTTGCAATTATATTGCTCCTATTTTGTTGTTATTGTTTGTATATTGTATAACTTTTATTTTATTGTTAATTTTGTTACTATTTTAAAGGCATTTGCTTACTAAGTTGCACCTATCTTAGTGTTATTTAAGCATAAATATTAAACACTTTTTTTAAAATTTATTTTTAATTTTTTAGGAAATATTTATTTTATTGTTTTTAGTGTATTTGATGTATTATATTTTTTAAATTTATTTTTACATAAAAATAATAATATAAAAAAATTTATTACGGCCGAGTCAAGCTTGGACAAAATTTTAGGCTAATTTTTCAAGCCGGGGCTAGGGTATAAAAAACAAGCCTAAATTATGTTGAGGCCCAACCTGACCCATAATCACCTCTAGTCGGCAAGAACAACTTGAGAAATTTTGTTTGGGGTTAAGATAAAATTATAAATTGTTAGGTTAGATTTTAAAATTTTTATGTTAAAAAGATTAAATTGTATTATAAAATAACATGAGGTACTAAAATTATAATACACTTTGCTTACTCCTCTTTGGATTCACCCCTGCAAATTGGGTTATCCATTTAACTTGGTAAATACTGTTTAAGATCAGAGGTTAGCAAAATCTGATTCGTTTCGGAAAGTTCGATAAAAAATTTAAATTTTGAATTAAATAATTCAAGTTATTTGAGTTAATTGAGTTATTTGAATCAACTCGAATAAAAAAAATTAATTTTTTCGATTTAACTCGAATATGAATTACACAATTCGAATTACCAGAAAATCCGAATAAGAAAAGGCAAAACTACATTGTTTTGATAAATGTTTATCTTTTCTAAAGTTAAAAGTGAAAACCATTAAGTTAAAAGGTAAAATCATTATATTATTTATGTAATTGAATAGTCTTGTGTTTCGTCTACTACTTAACTAATCGGTCTATGTAAATGCAATATTGAGTATATAAATAATATGATTCGCTAACTCGACTCGACATTTTTTGCCTCGATTCAAAAAAAAATTTAATTTAAGTTCGGCTGCTAAAATAGGATTCGTCAACTTAACTAACTCAAAATTTTTTGACTCGATTCAACTCAACTCGATCGAATACTCTCTCTTAAGATAAGGTAATTTTATCTAAAAATAGTTTTGCTTCGCTTTATTTTCTTTTTCACTAAACCAAAATTTTTACTTTAGTTGTAGTTTATTAATCTGAGTTTTGATCCGTAATATTAAAGATCTATGCTGACGGGATTGGGAGGTGAGGATAGCAAGATTTCAAGTGATGCCAACAGGGTGGCTGATTATAATATCGCAAAGCTCGATGCTAGTAGGGATGTTGCATTACACTGTTTTGAAAAGCCAATTCTTGGGCCTTGGATGCTGCTTAAAAACTATGTACATGTACTGTCTGCAAATGTCTGCACCACTTGGTTTTCTTTGATTGTTTGCTTCATCTTGTTATAAATAATAAGAAAAAAAAAGAAAAGAAAAGAAAGAAAGACAAACTCCATCAGAAGTTTTTGAGGTGTCATTCACTGGGCAATCAGTTAGAGCCCAACAAATATCGACATTGCCCTCAAATTGTGTTGGAATTCTATCATCCGTCTCCACTGAGAACTAACATGCGATGAACGAGTTTTCATGTTAGAAATATAAAATAGTAATGGGGCAGAACCCAAACCCATTAACATATTAAAGGCAATTATGCTTTGAAAAACTATTTATATTTTACGGTTATTGTAAAATAAAACTTAGTATCAAACATAGAATTGTTCATATGTTGGGTCACTCAACTTTGACTTGAAGGTCTATTTGAAAAGTGCAAAGATTTTGATAAAAATATATATTCAAAAAATAAATTTGGATAAAAAATAAAACCTGTTTAAAAATTGAATCAAGCCTCAAATAAAGTTTTTTTTGCCCACACCTAAATTAACAAAAAGACAAAAAAAATTTATTTTATTACTATTTTGCTACTATTTTCTTATTGTTTTCTCACTATTTTACTACTATTTTACTATTATGTTATTACTATTTTCTTGTTGTTTGGATATTGTATAACTATGTTTTGTTGGAAAATATTTATTTTAATATTTTTAATATTTTTGATGTATTATAATTTTAAAATTTTTATATAAAAATAATATAAAAAAAAGTAAATCAGGCTCAAGTTTTAACATTTTTATTCGACTAAATTTAAACAAAAATTTAAACCTATTTTTTAAACTGGACTGAACCCTAACATAATAAATGAGTCTAAAATTTTAACAAACCTGAATTCAATCACAACCCGACCTGTCCATTAACAGGTGTAATCAAACATATCCTAAATATAATAATAATCGCCATGCCGCAATGTAAAAAATGAATGGCATTTTGCCATTTAAAAAAAAATGGCTCTTCGCCATTAAAAGGAAAATAAGTCTAATTAATGAAATGGGCAAATGACAATGGCCAATTTTCACGCAAGGAATGGTTTTTATGCCATCATTAATGGCAGTAGCCATTTTAATGGTATTGGCATAAAGCCATTAACAAAAAAAGTTAAATAATGGCCGTCGGCCATTTTACATGCAATCGTGTAAGGTGCTGTACATATACATGGCATTCGGTCTTATATTTTCATGAACAAGAAATATAATAATACCCGACTCTCTCTATAACTACGAAGAATTTAGGCAGTGAAATGTGGATACTTTTACATGCAATTAAGAACAGTTTCGTATTCATTTTGCAAGTTCATTAATTTAATTTCAATATGATTAGACGTGATATTTTCAACTCATGTAAAGAAAATATTTTAAAAAATTGAACTATACATAAAAATAATACAATTATTAATAAGGATCCGATTAATTACCCGATAAATAACACTTTAAATATTTCTCTTAAAGAATTCAGCCCTCAATACATATGAATCCATTAGTGTATCCATACTGAGTCCTTGAGCTTTGCCAAAAACGAGACCTCCTCCATAGACACCAAACTGATGGATGAATCTTACATGGCTATCCATAATTGAAGGTAACACTATGGTAACCCAGAACAGTAAAGTTAAGATATTAACATGTTATAATAATATATGAACAGTACAAATAAGTTTTCAGGTTTACTGGAAATTTGAGAAAGTGTAATTAAGTTTTTAAAATGTAAGTTAAGGTTAAGTTCGAGTATTCAAATTTTGAGCCATCTATTTTCTAATTTTCTAATAGATTATATAATTTTTATATATTGTGTAATATATAACGCATAAATATTAAATTTATAATAATATATAATATTATAATAATAAAATTATTAAATATCATATTAAAAATAAGGGGAGGAATCCAGTTATACTGGTGTAAGATTAAAATAGTTTTATGTTCTTTTTGTATAGTTAATATTTTAACAATCCAAACGTTGAATTTATTGATATAATTGTAGTTATTACGCATATAAATTTTTGAACTAATCTGATATTTTTATCATATCAATCTAAAATACTATATATTAATGTTTACTAAACATTTGAAAGGCTTTTTTTTACTTAAAATAAATAGTTAAAAATTTTAAATTTACAGCAAATTTGACATGTATAATTTATATGAATGAAATATGATAGTTCGGATCATTAAAATATATAGTATAAAAATATACAAAAGGGTGTAAAACTACTAGTTTAGTGGTGTAAGTAGATCTTACCCCCTAAAAATATAACATTTAAAAAAAATCAAAACAAATAAAATGGGCGAATTTAAAATAGGCTTAGATTAACCATTTATAAATATGGACAAATTGAAATTGTAACACCCCTTGCTCATCTCGATCGTCGGGACTGAGCTGCAAAATGCTACATTACAAAATGGTACATTACAAAATGGAACAGTTATAGATATTTAACAGATAATTCAAATAAAAAATCATTATTTATCATGATATAAGTCATTCAGCACAAATTTAAACCCTTTCCAAGCTTAATACAAGTTTGAGTGAGCTCTAAAGTTAACCCGGGATCGAATAACAACAAAACCGCAAAGATTTCAAAAGTTCAAAATGACGTCGTGACGTGAGGGAGTTCCTCGTCGTGACATCACCAGAACAATTTATCACGTCATGGTGTCAATCCACTCGACGTCAGAATGTCATTCATTGTTTGGCCTCGTTGAGACGATGGAGTTCATCATCTCAACGTGACATTATAGGCATTTTCTCATCAAGACGACCACTATACATCGTCGTGACGTGAATTATGTTTTTGGTACATTAAGTTCATTTGATACTTGCTTCAAACCATTCAATTAGGCTAAGGAAATGCTTTTAACATCATTTATACCTGTTCAAAACGTGCCAATTCCATACCAAAACATAACATATAATCACATAATCAATCTACGAAACCAATATGTCACATTTTGCACCAATTCACAGCAAGTGTACACAAACCATTCCAAACCATTCCATCTACTTAAACCATTTCATGTCACTTAACCTTTCAAAACAATAAGTTGACTTAAGCATACCAAACTCATTATATTTGTTAAATCCATATGAGCATGTCACTATGCCAAAATTATAAACATGAACAAATCATATTACCATAAGTTACCATACGTGTTCAAGGTCAACTAAGTCATACACATAAGTAACATTTCATACAACTTGACACTTACATGCCACATATAACCAAGTTCAACGACTAAAAGTCCACTGAATTAGGAGATGGATAGTGTAAGCTCTTCGAGGATTCGATCGACACATTCCAAAGCCAAAATCTACAGAAATAGGAAAAGCAACGAGGTAAGCATTACAAAATGCTTAGTAAGCTCACATGAATATAAACAGTTAACTTAACTCATATAATAAGTACATAGGTTAAACTAATGTGTATAACCAAAATTTACCTAACATATCAAAACATAATCACAATACAATGAGCTTGATTCATATTCAATTACATAAGTATACTTAAACTTGTTATCAAATCTCTTACTTTTCCATATTTGATCATTTAGTTTGTAACACATAATTTCCCTTTTCATATCATATAAGTTACCCGATGAAACATCGTAAAAGAACTCAATACACTGATATCAATTGCGTTTGATGCTCGTCTGAGCTAAACATATATATATATCCATTTGTGTCAAGTTACCCGTCTAGGCTAAACCTTTTATTGGCACGTCAAGTAGATTGGCCAAAGTTGTAATGTATAAGTCAGGTTACTCGTCCGAACTAAACCTTTTAAATGACCTCAGGTTGCTCGTCCAAGCTGAATGTATATTAGTGTCAGGTTACCCGTCCAGGCTAAACCTTTATCGACACATCATATAGTTGGTCAAAGTTGTACATACATGTAAGATTACCCGTTTGGGCTAAACCTATAAAACGACATCAGGTTACTTGTCCGAGCTAAACCTGTGTCACTTGTATCTTTAAGTCTGCAATAAATGTTGGATCTCGAAATCATCAAAAATCAACATGTAACCATGTATACAATACATTAACAAAGTTTCGTTGGGGTAATTCCATCATGTAAGTTCATATTCAACTCTTGTACAATTCAATCCAAATTTTACCATTTAGTACTAAGTTACAATTAATTCAAAATTTAACAAAACATACATATGTCCATAATATAATATCCATAAGGATTAAAACATAATTACACCATATGAACTTACTTGGAAAAAACAATCATCGATAAGGTGTCAAAGACTAATCCACAATTTTTCTTTTTCTACGAATATCCTCCGATTGGTTTAAATCTCAATCTAAATCATAATTTAATTCAATTATCAATTCCAAACATCATTTAACAGCATACTATAGCTATATATCAGTTTAATTTCATTTTTAGATATTCCTTCAAGTTTTTTATTTTATTCAATTTAGTCCCTAAAATCAAATTTTCCATAACTTTCAAATTTGAGTTTCGATTTCGAAACCGATCTCAATTTCATCCTTATATAGCTCTCTAATATCTAAAATTACATAAATTTAATCTTAATTTGAAAATATTTACACTTTAATCTCTATATTCAAAACTAACTTTCACTTTACAAATTAGTCCTTTTTCATATCTAAGCTCAAAATCTACCAGTTTAGTACAAAAAATTTCAAGATTCAACAATGGAAACTTTTATAAACTTTAACATTTTTTCAAAATAGTCCCTAGGTTAGTTAAATCAAGCTTCTGGGATCTCAAAAACATAAAAATTACAAGAAAAAGACTTGAAATCACTTACCAATTTGAAGAAAAAAGCTTGAAAAATTAAAGACCCTTTCTTTCTCCCTTGGACGGTAATGGAGATGAAAATAGATGGAAGATAATAAATTTTTTTGTTTTAATTTAACTTATAAAGCTTAGTAAAATTGTAAATTTTAAGATCTTTTAGTTTAATCTTAATTAATCTATTATTAATCATGTTTAAATCTTTTAATATGCATGACAACATCATCATCCACCAAATATTACTAAACATTGGTCTAATTGCTTAATTAATCCCTTGAAAACTTAAAAATCTATAGCGATTAACTTTTACAATTATTACGATTTAGTCTTGTACCTTAATTAACTATCTATTCAAATAAATAATTGTACCAAAATTCAATATAATACTAAAATAGTCTTGTAAATATTAAATAATAATATTAATGACTCGATCATTGAAAAACGAGATTTTGAAACCACTATTTTCAATACCACTAAAAAATAAACTGTTATACGAATAATATTTTAAATCAATATTTCAAGCTGAATCAAACTTGAACAAATATAAAATATGTAAGCATCAATAGTGACATTTGGGTTTTAACTTGTTGATGCCGAGGAACAAAACCCTATAAAAAACAACCATGGCAAAAAGTACCCCAAGATCAACCCACTTCGAGGTCGCCATTTCCACATGCCATATATCCCTCAACGCATCTTCTCCCGTTAAGATCATCGGCCTCGCCCCTCCACTTCCAACATTATTGTTATTATTATTATGATCATTCTCAAATCTCAACCCTTCAAACTCGTTCTTTAACAATCCTTGGTAAGCATACTTGTGGAAAGCAATGTGGTGTAAAGGGTATTTCAGCACCGGCTTGGGAAGATCGGCCGGTGATCGGAAGAATCCGGCGACCAACATCATTATACCTTGAATCCCAGCACCCACTATGATTCCCGTAAGGAAATTGGGTACCAAACTGGCAACGACCATCATTAAGCTCTCGATCAGCATTATAGAAGCAAATAAGGTGGATATAAAGAAAAAGAAGTGTTGAAACCCTTTTTGAAGACGCGGAATGTAATAACATATGGTGCCTGGGATTAGTGAAATTACTATCAGGAAGGGAATAGCCGAAATGGTGTTGGCTAAGACGAAAGCAATGATACCGTAGTGCCCGTTTAACCTTTCTCGTTCGAACACCTGAATATTGAACACAAACATATACATATAATAGTGGAGTTAATAGCTTTAAAAAAAGGAAGAGAATTTATTTAGGGTTTAGGTATTACAGACCTTCATTTCCTCCACAAAAGAAGGGAATCCACCTATGGTCATGAAGGTCAGAATTGCAGTTACAAACAAAAGCAATGCACCTCTTGCCTGAATATTCAAAATTTATAAAACTACTGTTTTAGGATAACAGTCCGTCATTCTCAAACCGAACCATAAATTTGAAAAAGTGTAACCTTACATTTATTTGTCAAGGTAAAACAAAAGCATTTTAAAATTATGGTGACTTTTAAAATTAGGGTTTAGGGTTTATGAAGAGTTTTGGCATATCTACCGTAGAAATTTAGCATTAGGAGTAGAATTGCAGCTGGTTTCTGGTTACCTGGATTGAACCATAGCTGAGGCCGAGGTTGTTAAACAGGACGGCAAGGGTTAAAGTCAATGCAATATAGACAGCTAGACGCCATCTATAGTAACCTGGATCTCGATACATGTTAATGAATGATCTTCTAGTAAGAACATGACACTGGTGGTTACATGTCTTTTCTCCTTCTCCACTGCTCTGCTGTGCTGAAGTGAAATCCATAGAACCCAACATGTGTTATTGTAATCTTTCCCCCAAAAGAACAGAAAGTGCCTTTTTGGAGACAGATTGCAAACCTGTTTACAAATTCTCTGTCTGAGCATGTTGGAATATATCAGAAGACTTGTATGAGTTCACCAGAATGTTGATTACTTCCTCAGTGGGGATTTCATTAACGAAGCCTTCCTCAATATCCTGATGAGCAGAGAAGCATACAATGTTTATATATTTTAATTTCATCAAATATTTAGATTTTAGATTTTGATGTCTAATCAACACCTAATCATTAATTTAAACATTAAATGTTAATTCAAATATGATACCGAACATATTTACAATATGCAAATTAAATTCTAAATATATATATCTAATTTATTAATGGTTTGAATCTAATGTGTTTAAAGATAAAAAAATTTAGAATTTAATAGATCTATTTCTTTTTTAGTTACCCATGAAATAAGTATACGCGTAGTTAAACTAAGATTTGATTGAAACATATTGGTATTTTAAGTAATTTATTACAACTTTTTAAAACTTAAAGATTTAGAATTTGATTAGGTGGAATTAACCCTTTATTTAATGCTAAAAAATATTTCTAATGGAGTTTATAGAAAACATCTACGTACCTTGTCGAACTCCTTGTTAATGGTTTTGAGGAAGTGATCCGATGGATTCTGAAGAGTCGGGCAAGGGAATCCATTGGAAGCAAAGAACTACACATTCAAACTCAAAATAAGTGATTCTAAACTTCATTCTTCTTCTAGTTCCATCGGGTAAATCACAAAATAATGCGAAAAACAAAGATGGGGTTACCTCGTTCGCAGCTGAAAGTGTACCAAAGTACACAGTTTTGCCTGCAGATAGAAGAAAAAGACTGAAATAACTGAAACACTTCACTGCTAGGCTGATGGATGGATGCAATGATTGTTCTTCGAACCCCATCTCTTCGATTCAGGCTGGCAATGCTGCTCATCACATGATACGAACCTGCACTATCAAGCCCACTGGTGGGTTCATCAAGGAACAAAAGCCTAGGGCGTGTTAATATTTCAATGCAAATGCTAAGTCTCCTCTTTTCACCACCGCTTAGCCCGTTATTTCCCCATCCACCGACCCTTGTATTCATGGCGTCTTGCAGTCCCATTTCTCTGATCGTCGTTTCAGCTCTTTGTTTCTTCTCTGACCTCGACATTGTATCCGGTAACCGGAGCTGAGCCGAGTAGTATACGGCTTCGGTTACGGTCAAGGTATGAATCAGTGCTTCATCTTGTGTTACGTATGCCTGTTAAAAAAATGAGAACAAACCAAGATGGGGTTTAATGTTTGATTTTGATTTTTGGATTTGATACATTGAATGTCATCGTACCGATGTTCCATAAGCCATGGTCTGTTTATGCCCATTGATAAGAATATCTCCTGCCTTCCTTGTATGAGGATCCAATATCCCTGGAAAATGAAATAATGAAGTGAAAAACATTTTACATTGAAATGGTTTTCGTTGAGATTATAAAAATGCATGGCTTACAACCTGCTAAGGCATTAAGAAGGGCGGACTTGCCACATCCTGAAGGACCCATTATAGCCAAGAGCTCACCGGGACGTGCAAAGCCAGTCAGGCCCTGTAGGATTGGTCGACCATTTTTACCATTAACAACTGTGACCCACAAATCCTTCCATGTTAAGAAAACGCCATCCTCGGCATCCGTGCTGCTACTTTTTCCTGTATGAATCCTTGGCGTTGAATTAATGGATTCCATTTCTAATACAGCCTCGATCTCCGGTCTATCATGCATGCTGCAACTGCATCAAATATTTATATCAATGGCGAGAAGATGAGTTTGGATTGTTGTTATTTGATGTGGGAAAAGAGAGTTTACATTAGAAAACCAGATAAGGCAATCCCACAAGATCTGTTAGAATTTGCATTGATTATACTTCACATTTAATGTTTCTCCGGTCAACACTTTATCTATAACAGCAATGCAGATGAAGGAGTTGATGCTTATATAGAATTTCTTTCGGGCAAAGGAACTTTTGTTTTAGTCAGTTCCGCCTTGATTCCAGCAATATCCGCCAATGCGTACCATTTCAGCACAAAACTGGAATACACAAATCTGTATTTCAAATTGATAGACATTAGCTGTTGGTGGAGGTTATGTATTGGGTTTGAGGAGGATAAATTAAAAATTTAGACTCATTTATTAGGTTCAGATTTAGTTTAGGTTAAAAAATGGGTCTAAAATTTTATTCAAGCTCAACCCAGATAAAAATGCTAAAACTTGGGTCCGACTTAGCCCGCCCATATTAATTTGTTATATTTTTCTTATATAATTTTTAAATATATATAATACATCAAAAATATTAAAAACATCAAAAAAAATATTTTTTAACAAATTGAAAATAAATTTTAAAAAATATGTAGACTTAAAGAACACTAAGAGAAATAAAAATTAATAAGCAAATGTCTCTAAAATAATAACAAAATTAACAAATGCCTTTAAAATAATAACAAAATTAACAATAAAATAAGATTTATACAATATCTAAATAATAATAATAAAATAGTAGCAACATAATAGTAAAATGGTAGCAAAATAGGGAGAAAACAATAAGAAAATGACATTAAAAAAAAAGAGCATATTTTTTTGTCTTTTAATGAATTCGGGCCGGGCAACGAATACCTTACTCGAGGCCCAACCCATTTTTTAAACAGGCCTTATTTTTTGTCCAAGCCCATTTTTCGGGCCTATATATTTGTCCAACCCCTCTCACATTTCGGGCGGGCCTTCGGACTAGGACGGGTGGCCCGACCCATAATCAGGTCTAGCTGTTGCATAAATAATGTTGAAAAAAATATAAACATTTTATTTTATTATTGTTTATAGTAATAAAAATTTGAGAAAACTATAGAATTAATTATCCAACTATTAGTATGTTTTTGTTTCGGTTATCCAATTATAAAAATTTTCAATTTAGTTATTAATATTTTAGATCATTTCTATTTGGTCACTTACGTTTTAGATCGTTTCTATTTTGGTCACTTTTCGTCAAACGGTTAACGGAATTGATGATGTGACCTTCTTTTAACTGATATAATAACTCATTTAGTCATCAATACTTGCACGCTAATTTGATCTGCACACACATATAATTAAATATAAATTATATATTATGAAAAAGTAAAAAAAATATTTATATAAATAATATTATATGTGTTTAAATTGAATTATAATTATAAGGCTCAAATATACATTTAGCCCCCTAAACTTGACACCTTCTCCCAAGTTAGTATTTATGATTTTTTTTGTCCCAAGTTGGTACTTGAATTTTCATTTCATCAAGGGTTTTGATACTTTTCTGTAACTATGTTAAATATAGGATACGTGACATTCTTAGGTTGTGACACGTGGCACTAATGATTCCATAATCTAATTTTTTATAAAAATATTTAAAATTTTAAAAGAAAATATATAAAATTATATAAATTTCTTAAAATATAAAAGAAATTATAAATATAAAAATATATGTATTTAATTTAAAAATACTACAAAAAAATTTCTTCAATTCAAGTTAGGAAAATAGAAAACCCAAAAAAGTTACATCTTTTTCTAATTAAACTGCAAACAAATTAGATGAAGATAAAATTTACAATAAAAGTAATGCTTAGATGATATAAAAGATGATGATTTGAAAAAGGCTTATAGGAAGCTTTCTTGTTTTTTTTTTATTTGTTAATTATTTGATAGGTTAATTTCATAGGAAAAATTGGGTTCCTCTATGCTATTAACACTATCATGGATGAAGTTTTTAAGAATCATAAATTTATTGAATTTTTAGGTTTATCAAAATCACAAGTTTACATATAAGTTTATCAAGATTTAGTTATATGAGTTTAATTATAATTATAATTATAATAATATTTAATTATATGTGTTTGAGGTTCAAATTGATAGAATTTGAAAATGTGAATGGTTAAATTTATTAAATTATCTAGAATTAGGATTAAGTTGATAGAATTTGTTAGTATTAAGGACTAAATGTATTATTATACTAGTTAGAAAAAGGCCACATCATTGCTTTTGTTAACTATTTAAAGGAAACTGATCAAAATAAAAACGATTTAAAACATTAGTGAGAAAATTAATTTTTATAGTTAGGTGATCAAAATAAAAACATGCTAATAGTTGAGTGATTAATTCTATAGTTTACCCTAAAAACTTCAACTTCAATCATTAAAGTTTGCCGACTTTCAATTTTAAGGTTTAAATTTTTAAGTAGAAAATGGGATAAAGAATAAAAAAGTAAAGAATTTATATAACAAGCAAATGTAAAGGAAAAAAAAAATCCTTAAAAGTTTCATGAACACAATTTTATGTGTACATTTTTATAAAATTATCATCTTATATGTTTAGAATGAGATGATTTTGTTGTGGATAATTTTATTGTTTAATGTGTAGGATGATAATCTTCCCTTATTTATTTTGAATTTGTTAAATGATGGGTTTTTATTATTGAAATTTATTTATGAATATTTTATATTTAAAATTTATTTAATTTCGTTTATTTGATATTTGTAAATGTTTTTATATACATATTAAATTATTTTTTAATAATATTGATAAGTTTAAGACGGTATGCAAAAGTAAACCATTTCCAATACATATCAATTTCAGTAAAAAAAAAACGGTGCACCACCACTATATTATTAACTACCTTAGGTCGTGCTGTGACAACCCTAATTTGACCCTAGTCGGAAAGTGGTTTCGGGACCACAAAACCGAGTTATAAAAATAATTATAAGTTATATTTCATGATTTCGAAGTGAGTAAATACAAGTGTGAAAATTTCAAGCTTTGATTTGGTCATTTGCATGTGAATTTATTCAATAGGACTAAAATGTGACACTTTTGAAATGTGATAGGTTAATTTAGAATGAGTAAATAATGCATGTGTTTAAAGGAATGGTTTTGCATGTTAAATTGCCCATTTTTAGATAGTGGCCGGCCATGTACTAGTTATGTTATAAAATATGAATTTTCTATTAGTTTTATTTAGTTAAATGATATAATACCATGAATAAATGAAATAAAATAAGGAACTAAAATAGAAAGTGGGTGAAAATAACAAAGTAATCACCTTGTTCATCCCAAAAGCCGAAAGTGAAGAAGAGTTGGGGAGAAGGAACCATTCGGTCACTTAGATCTTCTTTAAGGTATGAGATTCATGTGAATTTTTGAAATGTTAGATAAATTTGAACTAATTACCAAGTTCTTTAGGTAACCCATGTTAGAAATTTTGATATTAGGATGACTAGAACTTTCGGCCATGGTAGTTTGAGGATTAAGGATTTTATTTCTTGTTAAAATTGGATGAATCTTAGTGTGTGAGTGTTTGAACTAACTAAGGATCAAATAGATGCATAGGTACAAAGTAGGAAGAATCGGCTACTATGGTTGATACTAATGCCGAATGTGAAAATGTTATATTAAATAATGTATGTGATTTGAGTTAATAATATGAAAAGAATATTTAGATGTATTATAATTGATTAAGTATTAAATTAAAAGTTGCTAAAATTGCCATTTCTTTAGCCGAATATGTGTTTGATCAATGAAGAATTTGTTGAAGAATATAGGTGAACTTGGTAAGAGTATTCGGCTTAGTGTATAAATGATATAAAGAGATTTTAGAAATTATTTTTGGTTAGGTGTATGTATGATTAAGTATATTCGGCAATATAATTAAAGTGAGTACATGATATTATATTATAATTATTGAGCTTAAGTATATGGATATGTGTATATGTGGTCATATAATGACATTTTGGTTTGAAAATTTAATGATAAATTGTTATTTAGGATAGATGAACATTCGGCAAAAAAAAAAAATAGCCAAAGTATATATATAAAAAAATATATATAATGAGTTTGATATGTGATTGCCGAATGTGATTAATAAATTCATATTATTGGTTTAAATATTGAATACTCCTATTTGTATTCTTTAAGCTCAAGAGCAAAGGGGAACTAAATCCGATAAAGGGAAGGAAAAAGTAATTGAATAGCCATTGAAGTCGTTCGACAACATCCGAGGTAAGTCTTCGAGTAATGACCCTACTTGAATTATATTGAAATGATTAGTCATACTATGACGGATAGCCGAATGTGCATAGAGACTATGTTATAAAGCCAATTGAAATCATGCTCTTTGTGTGTGGCTATTGAGCCGAAATTGGAAAGGTTTAATAAATGTTTTGTGTTTGAGCCTTAGTAACGAAAATGAAATATGGATGTGTCATGATTATTGATATATGTGTGCATGAGCATTTGAATGATATCCGGGCTAAGTCCCGAAGGCATTTATGCTAGTGATTTTATCCGGGCTAAGACCCGAAGGCATTTGTGCGAGTTGCTATACCCGGGTTAAGACCCGAAGGCAATTGTGCTAGTGATTTTATCCGGGCTAAGACCCGAAGGCATTTGTGCGAGTTGATATATCCGGGCTAAGACCCGAAGGCATTTGTGCGAGTTGCTATACCCGGGTTAAGACCCGAAGGCAATTGTGCTTGTGGTTATATCCGGCTAAATTCCGAAGAAACTTGGGTTCGAAGGTGAGCGTGTTGTGCTGTAATAAATTCAATTAATACGCTCGAAAAACCCAAAGGATAAGGTATGTTTGCGTGTGCATCGGAAAAGTCGATTCGTTTTAAATAGTATTCGTTCAATCGACTAACGAACTTTCGGCTTTTAGATAGGTTAATACCTTGTGTGTATATGTTGATGAAGTGTGAAGTAAGATGTTTATGAGAATGTGTATTAATAAAGTGATCCATTTAGCTATGTGAATGTAATACTTTAGTCAAAGCCGATTTCATTACTTGAAACTTACTAAGCTTTAAAATGCTTACCCCGTTGCTTTGGCTCTCTGTTTTATAGATTTTGTTCGTTAGATATCGGATTCGGGATCATCGAAGTCGAAGTCATCCACACTATCAAAGCCCTTTTGGTACTCTTTTAGTTGAACTCTGGATATGGCATGTATAGGACTACCCTTTGTTGTTTTTCAAGTACTTTTTGTGATGTATGTGTGTACAGCCATGCGAAAATGGCTCGTAGAAGTGGAGTATGGCATTAGACCATTTGTGTTTATGTATATATATATGGTTTCATGATGTGACTATGGACTGGAATGGAAGTGTTGGGCAAATGATCAGCCATTGGAATGGCTAAATATGATCATATGTGGACCTATGTATGACAAAACTCTAGTTGGTCCATGGTAACCACGAAATAAGTAAAGTTTACCTTGAAAACAGATGCTGACAGCAGCAGTGGTGTGGATTTGAAAAATCACTAAAATTTGTAGGAATGGAATTAAATAGTGAATAAATTATGTAATCGAACCTTGATGAATCTATTTTCATATGAAAGTAACGAAACAATCATATGAACAGTATATTAATAGATATTAAAGTTCTCGTGAAACAGGGCCAGAACGGTTTCTGGATCTCCTGTTTCGACTTTGAAAATTTACCATAAATTATCCAGAGATAATTAGAAGTCATGCCTTATATGTATAGATTCCCCTTTGAGTCTAGTTTCATTAGAAACAAACGGCATGAGTATTGAAGCTCTGTACAGGGAGATATCCAAGTCGTAATACGTGAAGGTTAGAGTTGTCGAACCCAGAATCAGGGGAGACTTTAACTAATAAACTGTA
Source organism: Gossypium hirsutum (assembly GCF_007990345.1). NCBI lineage: Eukaryota > Viridiplantae > Streptophyta > Magnoliopsida > Malvales > Malvaceae > Gossypium > Gossypium hirsutum. The sequence goes on from NC_053426.1 coordinate 109,265,331, forward strand.
CCAATTGGCCTGACCAAAAATTCTAGAAATAAATCCACAGATGGATATATGAGTTTAATTTCAGGGAAAATTTACAGAATCAGATTTCGAGTTTTGGAACTCGAGATATGATTTTTAAGGCGACAGTGACGCGGTTAGCCAGCCTGTCTGGAATTTTTTTTAATGGACTGTGAAAACAAAGTAATTAAGTCTGTTAGCACCTCACGTTCGACTCCGGCAACGGTCTCGGGTACGGGGTGTTACACGTGCACTACTCACAGTTCATATTCACGAAGCACTCACACTTAGACCTATTCATGGGTCGGGCCACCCGACTTGGCCCGAAGACCTGCCCGAAATGTGGGAGGGTTTGGGCAAAAATATAGGCCCGAAAAATAGACTTGGACAAAAAAATAAGGTCTATTTAAAAATGGGCCGGGCCTCGAGTAATGCATTTTTTGCCTGGGCCCAAATTCACTAAAGGACAAAAAAATTATTTTTTTGTTTTTTAATATTATTTTCTTATTGTTTTTCCCTATTTTGTTACCATTTTACTATTATGTTGCTACTATTTTGTTGCTATTGTTAGGATATTATATAAAACTTATTTATTGTTAATTTTGTTATTATTTTAGAGGCATTTGCTTGTTAAGTTGCATCAATTTTAGTGTTATTTAAGTATATATATTTTTTAAAATTTATTTTCAATTTGTTGGGAAATATTTATTTTGATTTTTTTAGTATTTTTGATGTATTATATATATTTTAAAATTATATATAAATAATATAAAAATTAATATGGGCGGACCGAATCGGGCCCGAGTTTTAATAATTTTATTCGGCTCGGGCTTAGGCAAAATTTTAAGCCCATTTTTTTGGTCTGGCCCAGGGCTAACAAACGGATCTAAATTTTTAGTTGAGTCCAGCTCGACCCATGCAGACCTCTACTCACACTTTGTTGAACAAACCACTTTAGGCAATCAGGCTCTCCGCCAGATCCACTATGAACGTATAGTGTTCAAAAACACTATCAACTTCATGACTGCTAGATACATCCAACCCTATCCTGTCTCAATTTCAATTTTACTAATTATTTTAATATTTTCAATTTTTTTAAAATTAAGTGAATATTTTAATATTCTTATTTTATACTTCAAATTTGAAAATTATGGCTAAGGATGAAAAAATTAAAGAACTTAGGGTAGGTTTGGTTGAATAAGGCTATAATTGAATAGAGCTGCAATTGAATAGAGCTGTAATTGAATAGAGCTGTAATCAGTAATTCAATTGTTTGGTTGAATGGAATTGAATAGAGCTGTAATAAAATTCTTGTGTTTGGTTGAATGGAATAGATGTTGTAATAGTATAAGGAAAAAGGCTTAAATGACAAAAGTACCCTTAGCAGAATTTTTGTAGGTAAATAATTATTGTTATTAAATTTTAATAAGATTATTGTTAAATATATTTTAATAAAAATAAAAATAAATAATTTAATCATATTTTAACATAATTATTATTAAATACAATTTAATAAAATAATATATAATTTGATAGCATTCTTAATATAAAATTATTATTAAGAATATTTCAATGCCTAATATATTTGCCTAGCCTCTCACATGTTCTCTTAGGTCATAATCGCTAATATAAAAATGAGTTTAACATGCAATATAATAATCCTCTAATAATATTTTATTTTAATAGTCAATTTTAATAGAAAACATATTTTTTATACTTTATTTTATCCATTATAATAACATGATAACAACAATTAATTATAAGGTATACTCTTTAATAAATTATTTATTTATAGCAATCTTTTGGTGAAATAAAAACCTTCAAATTTTACATAAAAATTACTAAATTTTAGTAACATTAGTTCTTTTCATATGTGAATTAAAAAAAATCAAAACTCGTAGCCTTTGAAATAAAAAATTTTCAATTCAGTCCCTTTAGAAAGAATAAAATTACAAATTGATTTATGGTAAAATTAAACTTTAGCCCCCAAAATATTAAAAAAATATGTTTAGTACCTTTAAAAAAGATGGAATTAAAAATTAATATATGATAAATTACATTTTGATCTCAAAAATTAATATATGGTTAAATTAATCTATTACACTGGTTGGGTGGCAGCCAATGATACTTCTCCACTAGAGTTGAGATAAAGATATGCTGTCATACTGGTCGGAACAATTATAGTCATCCATGTAGCACACTGAAATTACAACAATTGTAGAGGGAGTAATTTTATTTGAGGAAAATTACCAAGCACTATTAGCAACGATTGTACCAGTAGACCATCAAGCTTTATGTAGATATTTCAAGATAAAAAGGAAAACTAAGAAAACAAAAGACGAAAATGGAACAATTCCTTCAATGCTGAATGTGCTTGCAGAAGAATCAGCCCTACACAAATTATATCCAATAACCCAAACTGTAACCATACAACTTTATTCAAAATTTAGGTTTAAAACTATGCACAGTTAATCTTCTCTTAAACTCAAACAGCTCTACCTTACTACTTATACTGCCATTTAAAGAAGCTTAATTTTCAGAGTATCTAGATAATCATGTTAATTTTCTCTTAAACTGAAATATATATCTTTCTAACGGGATTGGCTAAATTCACTTAAATCCAGATTATGGCTAACATCAAATTTGTCATACATGGTATAACACCAAGAAGTCATAACCAAATGAAAGCAACAAAGAATTTTAGAATGAAACAAAAGTTATACACACATATCTTTCTAACACAATTGGTTAAATTCTTTTGAATCCAGAATACAGTAAACATCAGATTGGTTGTATGTAATATGGCACCAACAAACCAAAACATGCAGAGTTCATCTACTGTTTCAATGTCCCCTCCAACTTAATCATATTTGCAAACTCCATAAAATGGGTCATAATACAATTAGGTACAGAAAAAGATGTGTAAAAAATAGAACCTTAAGCCACAAGACTCCAAACATTTAACTGGGAAAGAAGCTTGAAATTATTGCCTTAAAAGCTAACAGTCTATGACATTTCCCACCCATCAAATTGCAAAGATCAGTTTGACAGCACAACCATGTAAGTTTATCACAGCACAATAGATCCTTAGGAACAGTGCAAATAATATAATGGTAAGTGATATTAAACATAAAGTCATCAAAGCAATAATCTGAGAGCAAGTGAAGAACATACCAAATTTGATGAGGTCCTCTTTTACTGCGTTTCAATGCTATGGTTGCTCTCAAATGGAAACGAGTAGAAGTAGAATTGGCAATTGTTGTGACTGGTGAAGGCTGTAAGAGTTAATCAAGATAAGGCATATTAGGAGTGTCAAAATATTTCCAGGGCTGGCCATTCATTTTTGCTTTCATATCTCCAACAAGTAAAGTAGCTGCTCCTATCTCTAAGAAATTATATGCACTCATGTCTTGCACATACGCAGAGTGGTCACTGTTTGTTGAATATAGAACATTTCAAATGTTAAATTTGTTTTAGAAGCAATGGAATACATGGAAGAACGGTATTAATAGCCAGAACATACCAGAGACTTAGAATACGTATAAGGGAAGAAGTAATAAAGCCAATATGAACTATTTGAACACTTAATAAGCATATGCAAATTGCAAAATCAATTACCTTTCAGTAAAGGGTGACATGCAAGAATAGGCAAATCGATAATTAACTGTAAAATAATTATACACTTGACAATAATTATTATTTATAAAAACCATGCATTATTTTTTCCTTTGCAATATCATATTCCATTCAAGTGTTTAATAATTTAATATACTTCTGTTGTCGTCTTTATGAAATTTCCAGACATTAAAACACAAATTATGGGTGTTTCTAAAATAAGTTACACAAGACTATTGCATTGCATAAATATGGTGTCAATGTTAACATTAATGGGAGACAACATTACAATACAAAGTGGTGCAAGTTTAGCACCCTAAAGTTGACTTTGAAAAAGTGGCATGGGATAATTTTTTTTTGGTCCTTGAGATAATGGGCTATTTATTGTTTGGTCCTTAAACCTCAACTATAAATAGGCCTTCTCATTTCTCATTTCAATTCATCCCAACCAATCTTTCTCTCTTAGTTTTCTCTCTTGTCCCATTTGAGAATTCTTAAGGAATTCTATTTGTTTGTAATACTTTGGAGATAGTAAAGTTATCATCTGGTGTTAGTGCCCGAGGACGTAGGTATAATTTACCGAACCTCGTTAAATCTCTTGTGTTCTTTCTTGTCCTATTTTTCTTTCAATATTTGAGGGTATAATAGTAGTATTTAATTGTGCTATTAAATTACTATAGAAGGGATATTCTGTCTAAGGAAAGACTTGGTATTTAAGAGATCCATGTGATCCACCTCTCTTCCCTGGGAATTGAACTTTGTGTGATTTTTTAGTACAATAATTTACACGCTTCCGACCCTATTGGAACAACAGTCAATACACTGTCTCGTATGGATGAAGCATTCTAAGCTTTCAAAACATCAACAACTGGTGCAACAAATTTAACATCACACTATCATTTATCAGAAATAGGCATTACCTCACAATCACTTAAAATCTGTAACTCCAATCTATTTAGCACCCAAACAAGTTCATAAACCCATCTCTCTCTAAAATACATTATGGTATATAAGTACACTATGCAAATAAATTACCTGCGTTCTCTCTCTGCAATTGTATGCTCTAAAATAACAATGTAAGACTGGTTAGTTGTTGAGGGTGCTGCCAGATAGTCCTGTCATTGTTAAATGTAAGTTCTAGTATTGTAAGGTTCAAATACAAATTCTACAGGTGAGACAAAAAGATCTGATGCTAATATATATATGCATATACACAATCTCTAGGAAAAAAATATAGAGTACGTGAATCATAATATTATAAAATTCAAAAACAAATTCCACAGGTGAAGCAAAAGGATGATATCATAGTCACTCAAAGGGCATCAAGGCCATAGGTATCTAATTTGGAGCTGCATATGTCAAAAGATTCAACTATGCACATTGAGACTGAATTTACCTCTGCACAAATTTTGCCAACAGTAGAAATGGTTTCAACAGGGTACAATCCACGAGTGACCACTGCAGGCTTTCCAGCAACATTACACTTGTAGAGGGCAGTCTTTTGAAATAAGAACACCTGCAAGGAAAAAGTAAATTAATTAGCAGCAAAGCTCTAACAAATTGCCATAAACGCACAACCCCCCCTCAAAAAAAGATAAAATGAAAATTTAAACTTACCAAAACAAAAGAAACCCCAAATCAAGAGAAAAATCCAAAGGGAAATCACTAATGCACTGATAGAGCAATTAGTGAATAGAAAAATATTGTAGTCTTTGTAGATACAATCCCAACCTGAAATTGAAATCCCTTGCTATATACAAAAAGAAAAAAAAATCATGATGTTCATCCACAAAAAATCAAGGAAGAGAAAAAGAAAGAAGAAATTACAGGGTATTGGTGAAATGAATGTTAGCTTCAAGTGCCTTGAGAGAATCCTTGAATGATTTCCTCATCTCTCCTATCTCTGTTTTCTTTTTCTTTTTCCTGTTCAAAATCTCTGTAACTGATTCAAAGCTCAAAAGCAAAAAATCTATTGTGGGATGAGAATAATCGAATGGAAACGATGAGACAGGGATGGGGGTGTGGTGGCTTGAGGTGTTTGCTGAGGGAAAGTGGTGAAGGACAAGAATGGAAGGTTATGTTTTTTTCTTTATTCGGTAGAGGCTCTGCATTGCTATTCTTTGGTTCTGGTAGGGAATGACTATTACGGGAGAAGATGGAATGGGGGATGAATGAGATTTCGTTGAATGAAGGATTCAGTGAACCAAACTAATGAATGACTATTTATCACTGAATCAGCCAAGAACAGTTTAGTGAAAAAAATTGAAATGGTTGTTGTTATTGTTATTAAATTTTAATAAGAATATTATTAAAAATAATTTAATAAAAATAAATAATTTAATTATATTTTAATACAATAGTTATTAAATACAATTTAATAATAGTATTTTTATTATTTAATTCTTGTTAAATGTTTATATAAATATAATTTAATTAATATAATTCATAAAAATAATAAAAATAAAATATCTTGAAATTTGTAATATTATAATTAAATATAATAATTTAGTAACATATATTATAAATATATCTAATAGTATAATAATATAATATTTATACCGAGCCCAAGGCTAGATTGTCTCTCAAAGCTAGAAAAAACAAGAACTTCCTAGACTAATCCCAAAATTGTTGACACTTGAGAACAACAAAATCAAGAGAAAAAATGACCATTAGATTCATTTTTGAGCATCAAACAGAGTTTTCCAAAAATCTTTGCTTCCTCCCATCCTCAACCTTAATCTTGTTTCTTTAATCTGGAGTCTCTACCCATCGTCGATCATCTTCATCTCTTTCTTTTCTCTGGAGTACTATTTAGTTCTCTACTTTTTTTTCTTTGGTCATCTCTCTCTCTCTCTCTCTCTCTCTCTCTCTCTCCAAAGCTTCATCTCCACCTCTTTAAAGTGATCATCCAAAGCTTTATTTTCACCTCCTCTTTCATTTTTTTTGGTTAGTTTGTCTTAAAAGCCCACCAAAACATATAGATCCATACATGCAAATCTCTCCTCTGTTGATCTCCCACCGTCCATCACAATTTTTTTTTTTCTGATTTGGGTTGTTAATTTTGTTTTCTAAATTTCATTACTGGGTTTTAAGTCTAATTTGCATTTTCTAGTGTAGAGATTTTGGATTGTTTTGTTTTGTTGATGCTATGGAGGAGACCTTGTGTTGATGTTGTGAAAACAACATTGTTGGATGAAATCGAAGTTGAGAAAGCATTGAATGGAAGTTTGTTTAATGATTGGGTTCCAGTTTATATTTCTTCTTGATTTTTCTTCCATAAATATAATTCATCCATGAAATTGTGGTTAATATGATGTTTTTAGTTTTGGGGTATTTTTGGAAAAAAAAAGTTGGTGGTTATTCTGTGAAAGGCTGGAATGGCTATTCTTTAGTGGTAGCATGGAATGGCTATTCCATGAGAGGCCGGAATGAGGCCGTAATACTACACAGTGGTTTCATTCATTCAGTCAAACCAAACAATGGAGTAGGACTATTGTGCTGAATAAGGTAAGAATGGAATAGCCATTCATACCAACCAAACGTGCTGTTAGGTTTTTTTATAATACTTTTTTTACATTTTAATCTTATATTATACTTGCGCGAATGTAAATTTCAAATAACGAAGCAATACAAACAATTACTATAACCTTTACATATCCATTAAAAAAATCGCCTTGACCCATTTTTATGTAGATTGGAAAGAAGATCTACTGAGAAGATGAGTGACCGTCGAATATGAAGACGGGCTGCGAGATGGTTTTCTTAGGTTTCTGTTAGGAATAGTTGTTTATTTAGGGATAGGGCTTTTTTAGGATTTTGAAATATGGCCAGTTTTGGTTCTTTTTGGGCCTTTGTTTCAGTTTAGGTAATTATTTTTCACTTTACTTTTTATTTGAATAAAACGCAGAGCAATTTAATTAATAAAAAAAAAAAGAAAAATTAAATTTATCATTTTTTATTTATTCCTCATCTATTCCGTAATATTATTTCATTTAACCAAATAAAATAGTCTCTACTGTCACTCTATTCCATTCTCATCAAATTTCTATTTCATTACAGTGAACTAATACACGCTTAAACGCCACCATTATTGCGAGCGGTAGAAATGGAGTCTAAGCAAAGCCTTAAAGGCCCATCGGGCCAAAACCATGAGCTTAGTGGCTGACAAGACCCATGTAATTAACATCTTTTATGGATGGATAAGATTTGGTAAGTAGTGAAGATTCTGTCGGTTTTCAGTTGATCTTTCATACCATTATCCAGCCACTGGGAAAATGAACTCAACTAACGGTCATCGGAGAGTTGAAAACCAATGACCCATTTTCGTTTTCTTTCTCGTTTTCGCCATCTTCTTGTAGAGATTGAGACATGTTGAAGCCATTGACGACAACGCTTAGCTCCTCGTGCTTAGGGTTAGGTGTACGGATACACCATGTGTACTTCACAAATCAGTGTGACCTTATCAGGTGAGTTTTTTTTTTCTCTATAATGATGCAATATTGTTCATATAATTGATGGTTTTTGTTTAATCTTAGAATCTTTTATGGATTACCTGTTAAAATACAGAAAATGCTCCTTCCCCGCTTGAATTAGAATATTTTTTCCCTCAGGTCTTATGAAGGGTCTCGTTTTACAAAAACTTCCAAAGGTTCATTGCATTTCAATTCTGATGAACAAAGTTTTTCCCGAATTGGAAGATTAAAAACCAGGTGCCAGCACCAGCAACATGTATTTCCCAACAATATAGCACACATTTCAGCTGATGGCACTCATCAAGACCAAAATGATGTTTCTAAAGCAACATTGATATGGAGGGCAATTAAGTTGCCGATTTACTCTGTTGCTTTGGTTCCTTTGACTGTGAGATTCTTTTAACATATGGAAGTTTTATGATAATGAACTAGATTATGGAGATAGCTTAATTTTGACAGAATTCACTTGATTCCTTAGTTCTAATGTGATCTCAAAACAGAAGTGTTATGGAGCATTAGCCAATATCTTGCAGTGGTCAAACGAAACGTTTGTATTATTGATTTATTCTCTTTCACCAATGTGTGTCTCTAGAATCTCATTCAATAACTTTTTGTGAAATATTTGTTTATAATTTTGAGCAGGTAGGTGGTGCAGTTGCTTATTTGCAGACAGGCTTGTTTTCAGCTAGGCGTTATATGACACTCTTGGCTTCTTCCGTTCTTATTATTACTTGGCTCAATTTAAGGTGAGTTATGGGGGGGCAAAGCTAGTAATCAGAGCAATGTTTAGGATGCTAGTTAAAATATTGAAGTTTTGTGCATGTGCAGCAATGATGTCTATGATTTTGATACCGGAGCAGACAAGAACAAAAAGGAATCAGTAGTAAATTTGGTTAGCAGGTAATCTTATTGCCAATGTGTATCTTCTTTTATTTCTCTACTATGTTTCGTGGTCATAAAATGTTCTGTATTGTGCTTGTGAAAGCCGGTCAGGGCCCCTTATTGCTGCCTATTCATCACTTGCCCTTGGCTTCATTGGGTTGACATGGGCATCTGCAGATGCAAGAAATATGCGTTCATTGCTGCTACTTGGTTGTGCAATCTTTTGTGGTTACGTATATCAGGTAGAGTGAATTTTCATTCATTTACACTAGGGGCAATATGGTTTTTTTCAATGGTCACTTCTATCCAGATACTATAACATTTATGAGATCCCGATACATACTTAACAGTGCCCACCATTTCGGTTAAGTTACCAAGGATTGGGAGAGCCCTTGTGCTTTGCAGCGTTTGGCCCATTTGCTACAACTGCTTTCTACTTGTTATTGGGCAGCACAAGGTTGCTTACTGAAAACTAATGCAGAATTTCTAGATTTCAATTTTGTTTTCCTTCAATACATTAATTTTGGGTGATTTTGGCAGGGAGATAATCTTCGTCCCCTTGACACACACCGTTCTTTCTGCATCCGTGCTCGTAGGCTTGACGACTACCCTTATTCTGTTCTGTAGCCATTTTCATCAGGTTAATATTTCTCCGTCTTTTTGTGTGGGACAATTCACAAACTCATCATAGGTTTTATATGAATGACATGATTGTCGTTTATCTCAGGTTGAAGAAGATATCGCCGTCGGGAAAATGTCACCTTTGGTACATACACTCCATCAAGTATTGTGGTTTTTTCTCTGTTGCAGAGGCAGAAAAAAGAAATTTATTTCTATCACTTGGATTGCAGGTAAAGATGGGCACTGAGAGAGGTTCAATGGTTGTGAAAGGGGCAGTCTTAACACTCTATTCTCTTTTATTTGGTCTTGGTCTATGCAAAGCTCTTCCACTAACTTGCATTGTAAGTAAAAGGTTAAAATTGATTTAAGAAAATGAATTTAATCTGCTTGATGCTAAAATACTTGATGGTTCATAAGTATGCATATTGTAACTGTTTGCGCTTGTGTTGGTTTTATCTAGGTTCTTTGTGCCTTGACCTTACCTATAGGGAAACTGGTGGTTAACTTTGTTGAAGAGAACCACAAGGTATGCTGTTAAACTTGCTTGATAAAGATTACTGATTTCAACAAACCTTGTCTTTGGATGGTGATTTGATCCATGAATTAGTACAAATCAATTGAAGTAGGATAAAAAGAAAAATCAATTGAGCCAATGGTTCAACTGATTGGGTCATACTCTTTTAGTTGTCTAGTAATTTTTATTTTTTAGTTTTTTATTTACTTGAAACCAAACTGGCAGTGGAACCGAAAACTGTTTCGACCACGGGTCCTATTCATAAAACAAAGAGATTAAAAAGTTTGCATTGGCATTTAAGGTCTACAGTTTAAGTCTTGGCAACATCCACCCCCCCCTCTTCAATTTGAAAAAATAAAAAAAGGAAACCCTACCTTAAGAATAGAGAAAGGGTTGCAGATACTGTGGTTAAAATCGTAGACCTGTTGGATGCTGGGGTTTGAACCGTAAGCCTAATGAATGCTGAGATTTGAACATCTTAACATTAAACAACCGAAAATTCTGATTGAAATTCTTTCTTACAGGACAAAGGGATGATCTTCATGGCAAAATATTATTGTGTGAGGTTGCATGCTTTATTTGGAGCTGCAATGACTGCAGGGTTGGTCTCAGCTAGGATACTTGTTAAATGATATGTTCACAGCTTCCAATTCAGTTTTTCCTTACATCACTCCTCACATAAGTAGTTTTGGTTGCATTCAACTCTAACAAGGCTCGACATTAGGAGCTTTTTGCCACCCGGAACCTGTGTACTCTGAAGCAATCAGGAGAATCAAAAATCATTTATCTTTTCTCGCCCTACTCACAGGGGCGTAGCCAGGGGGGCTGGCATGGGCCCCGGGCCCCCCTAAAATGAAAAATTTCATTTTAGGCTCTTGAAATTTTTTAAAAATTTTAAATTAGTAAAGGTAAAATTGCACTTTGGCCCCCTTAAAATTATAAAAATTTAATTTAATCATTTACAAATTATAAAAATATAAACTATAAAAACTTAAAATTTCATCCGGCCCCCCTAAAAATTTTTTTTGGCTTCGCCATTGCCTACTCAAAAAGAGGTCAGAAGTGAAAGTACTCAAATATTGGACAAAAGAATCACTCAGGTATCAGGCGTAGAGTTCTGATGAGAGAAAACTCAATATTGGGGACGGCATGCTTACGACACAATAACATATATATACTATAAGGCTACAATTTAAACACAATAAACAGATCTGCCATGCCAAAGGAGCACAGCCACAAGGCAGTAAGCGTAGACCACATAAAATAACATATAGGATACCAAACTCAGCATTCACAAAAAAGCCTAAATTATGGGTCTTCACTATTCAAAATATCTAATACTAGGCAAAACGATCAGCATATAACACTACAAAAACCAAGTACTGACAAGGCCGATTGTTTACCAAAACTTAAAAGCAGTTTAAGCCACAACAGAAGGCTTAGAAGCAGCAGAGAGCTTGGGACTCCTCTTTGCTAAACTCTCACTACGCGCTCCCTCTGCTCCTTCAACCTCATGGCAAGCAATATCTAGTACTCAGCTGCCTCTGCCTTTGCTAAAATACACGGATTAAGGACTGAAACTGAATTAATCCAAAGAGATATCAGCTGAGTATTTAATACAACACATCAATAACTAACTGTAAACTTACTAACTACATAACAACTGAACCAACTAACTAGTTTGACTATCTTCTACAATTAATATTTCTTTTATTCCATAACATGGCTCCTGCTTCTTGACTTTCTCTGTTCCTACATGTCATCCCCTCCTAAGCAAATCACTCTAAGTTTGCTTCTGAACTTGTCGAACAAACTAATGGACAAGGGCTTGGTCAGGATATCTGTAATCTGTTCCTGTCCGATATGTGGCCTACTCGAAGCGATCCGTTTACCACCTTTTCTCTGACAAAAAATAAGTCTAATTCAACGTGTTTGAATTTGGAATACATGACAGGGTTGCTTGCTACAACGACAGTGGCTGAGCTATCACACCAAACCAGTGCTTTATTATGAAAAGAAACACCTAGTTCCGACAACAACAACTGTATCCAAACCATCTTTGCAGTGACATGCGCGAGGCTGTAATATTCAGCCTCAGCTGTGGATCTCGACACTGCTTGTTGCTTTCGGAAACTCTAGGAAATTTGATTTCCTCCAAGAAACACACAAAAACTGGAGGTGGATTGGCGATCATCAGTATTAGACCTTCAACTCGCATCAGAGTAGCCTTCGAGAAGAAGTTTTGAGCTGCGAGTAAATTGTAATGCATAATCTAGTGTTCCTTGTAAGTAAAGGAGAATTCATTTGACAGCCTTGAAGTGAGCATCCAGGGGCTTATGCATATACTGACACAACTTGTTGACAAAAAATGCAATGTCAGGTCTTGTGATGACTACATACTTTAAGGCGCCCACAATGCTTCTGAATAAGCTTTCATCCTCTATTGGATCTCCTTCATGAACAAACAATCGGCTAATGGTCACCATTGGTGTAGGAGAGGCCTTCGACTTATCCATGGAGGCTCGTTGAAGTAAATCCACTATGTACTTCCTCTGGCTCAAAAAAATCCACTCGGAATATATGTGACCTTAATGCTAAGAAAATAGTTTAACCGACCCAAATCCTTCAACGAAAATCGATCATCAAGATCCTTGACAAACTGATCAATGCCACAAGAGTCCTGGCTAGTGACTATTATGTCATCAACGTAAACTAAGACATAGATAAACCGAGACCCTATTCGCCAAATGAAGAGAGAACTATCAGCCTTGGAAGCGACAAATTGCAAAGCCAGCAGGAAATCTCGTAGTTTATGAAACCATGCATGAGGAGCCTGTTTAAGGCCATAAAGCGTCTTGCGGAGTTTGCAGACAAGCTGTCGACCATCAGGGTGGTGTCGCTCAAAACCAGGCGATTGTTGCATGTAAATCTCCTCATGCAGGTCCCCATTCAAGAAGGCATTGTTGATGTCGACTTGTCGGAGAGACCATCCTCTAGACACAGCGAGAGCCAAAACTACACGGATCGCCGTTGGCTTGACCACAGGACTGAAAGTCTCCAAAAAATCTATGCCTGCTTCTTGCAAATAGCCCTTAACAACTAACCTCCCTTTGTAGCGGGCTACCGAACCATCTGCATGTCGTTTAACCTTGAAAATCCACTTGCAACCAACAGCACAACAACCTGCAGGTAACGGTACAAGGTCCTAGGTGTGATTAGCTAATAAAGCCCCATATTTAGCTTGTGCAGCAGTAGTCCAGACAGGACTTTTAAAAGCCTTGACAATGGTGGACGACTCTGTTTCATAGAACGTAGAGGAAAATAGTTCTGGTTTAAAGATTTCATTCTTCGAACGGGTTTGCATTGGGTGACTGTTAACAGGAAAGGGTGGCTATCCGACAACAGTACCTGGAGCACTAGATGTAGACGAGCTGGTCAGTGAAACTGACTTCCTTGGTGAAGGGACCGGAGGGACCGGACTAGGAGAACTAAGGACAACAGGTGGCTGTGTGGAGGAGCCAGTGGGATTCGGTGATGCCACCACAGGAACTTGAGAGTGTTGATGATGATACCGGACAGGAGGCACGACTGTTGGCAGAGAAAAACCAGCCTAAAATGGAAAATTTGTTTCATCAAACAAAATATGACGAGAAACAAAAATACGACCATCCTCCGCAAGACAATTGTAACCCTTCTGGTTAGAACCAAAATCGAGAAAAACACACTTCTGGGACCATAATTGAAGCTTATGCTGCTGAAAAAGCCTCAGGTACGGAAAACATGCACTCCCAAACACCTTCAGCTGAGAGTAGTCAGGTTGAGCCTTATGTAGTTTCTCACAAGGAGTTTTATGTTGCAAAACAAGTGTTGGTAATCTGTTGATAAGATGCGCAGCATGAGAAAAGGCAAACGACCAGTATTCCAAAAGTATTGACACCCGAGCTAGTAAAGTGAGACCCATGTCAACTACATGTCGATGTCTCCTTTCAGCGACCCCGTTTTGTTCCGAGGTATATGGACACATTAGTCGATGCTGAATTCCTAGTTAAGAGAGAGTAACGAATAAGGAACGATACTCACCCCCCATCTGTCTGTAGTATTTTGATAGATGCCCCAAATTGTACTTGAACCATCTTGTGAAAATGAAGAAAATAGCGAGCTATTTCTGACTTGGATTTAAGAAAATATAACCATGTATATCGGCTATACATATCCACAAAAGAAATGTAGTATGAAAAACCATTGGATGACACATGTAAGGGACCCCAAACATCTGATGCCACTAATTCAAAAGGAACTGAATACACTGTTTGTGAGGTACCAAAAGGTAACTTGTGAAATTTGCTTATCTTGTAAGATGTACACATAAATTGTAAGTTTCTATGCTTGAAAGAAACATTACAAGAATTCAAAATACGAGCAAGAGTATTATGACAAGGATGGCCAAGTTTGTCTTGCCAAAGTTTAACGGATAAAGAAGTCTGAACATTGCATACAAGAGGATATCCGGAGCTCGAAGCAAGACTAGGTTTAAGAGAGGTAGACCGAGAAAAATCAAACCTATACAAGCCATCATGTATGTGGCCCTCCGGTAGAGTCTTCCCTGTCTGAATGTCCTTCACAAAATACAAAAAAGGATAAAATTCGAAAAACATCGCATTATCTCTTTCAAATTGCCCTACAGAGATCAAATTTTTACAAACTGCACGACATGCAGAACATTTTTTAGGTGTAACAGTCGAGAACCAGCAGTAAAGGTAGAAGAGCCTATATTAGCAATGGAAACGGACTCACCATTACCCAGGGAGACTTGGCTTGTACCTGTGTAAGGAGCAGCACTACTAAGGCTAGTCATAGTTAGGGTGATGTGATTGGTAGCACCCGAATTAGGATACCAAGTCTGATTAGCCACATAAGAAGGCAAAGCCTGATAGGAGGGCAGAGAGGAAGGCGTTGAACACGAGTTACAGCAGTGAGTCGAGGAGCAATGGGATGTAGGAGCTTCACCAAGACAATGGTAGTTTACTGGCATTAAAGAACTCAAATCAGGACTTGAAAAACTCTTATCAAAGTGGTGATAATAGGTTTGCACCAAATGTCCTATTTTACCACATAATTGACACTATGGTTTAGAACGAGACCACCCTCGACCCGAACCACAAGTACGGCCACGAGACCACCCACGAGTTTGACCATTGTGTCCATGATTAGAACCACGATTAGACTCAGAACTAGTCTTATCGAGAGGACATTACTGTGATCGAGACACCAAGTTGGCTTGCAAAGGCGTGTCAGTCAAGAAAACCAATTGTCGTGCTTCACAATTAAGAAGCATCTTAGTGACCAGCTCAAGACTCATTGGAGTAGCAGAAGCAAGAACCCGAATGGATTCAAACTCGATGGGAAGACCAGCCAAGATAACGCTGATCTGTTCTTGTTCCATAACCAGGCTACCAGCGGCAGTCAGACTATCACTTAAACTTTTGACCTTGGAGAGATAATCTTTAACGGTAAGACTGGATTTCTTGATCCAGTATAGCTCATGACGCATACTGGAGATCTTGATAGTAGACCTGGCACCAAATCTTCTGTCAAGGGTCATCCAAATTTCAAGACTGGTCTTAGCCGCTATTAGATGCACCAAGACTTCATCAGAAACTGTAGATAGAAGCCACGAGGCCAAGAACTTATCCTACTTGTTATGTACCAGAAACGCAGGATTGGCTACAAGATGACCATCAGCACCTGATATAAAAGCAGGGGGAGGGAGAATTGTGCCTAAGACAAAACCTTCAAGACTATAGCCTTCAATAATCAACAGCAACTGATGCTTCCACAAAAGAAAAGTTTTTTTTCACTGAGTTTAATAGTATCATGTTTGGCAAAATAATAAACACTGGTCGAGGGAAGAACACTAGGTTGATAGATTGCTTCATCAGAGTTGGTAGAATGTCGAGATGTGTCAACAGTGGGCACAACGTCAGTAGCCATGAATACGAGAGAAAGAAGAAGAAGAAAAAGAAAAAGAAGAAAAGGAAAAAAACTTTATGCCAAGAAAATCATGACTCTGATACCATGCTAAAATACGCAGATTAAGGAGTGAAACTGAATTAATCCAAAGAGATATCAACTAAGTATTTAATACAACACATCAGTAAATTACGGTAAACTTACTAACTACATAACAACTGAACCAACTAACTAGTTTGACTAACTTCTACAATCAATATTTCTTTTCCTTGGCCTTTGTAATTCTTTTCTTCTTTTTCACAATTCCATCTCGCTTCTTTTGAGTGTCAATGGAGTTACCAACCACTGGATTTTTTGAGCTTTACTGACCTTCTTGCCTGCGAAACCAGAAATGGTTATCAACAAGTAATAATTACAATCAAGAAATCAACATTTTCACTAAGCCTATATGATTCCAGCTGAAACTCAAAATCCAATATCCTACTTCCAGCATACACCACGTATGAGTAAATGGTAAAGCAAAACCTGTTTTAACTCCATAAGAAAGGTTGGCAATGGTGTGGCAAGTGAAGCATACAAATACTATGTGCATACTCAACTTTAACAATGTTAGAAAGCTATGGTTGGGCACACTGACAGGAACATCGGGAACAGACAGTGACGATAACAGAAGAAACCCTCACAAAATTCTACCCTATTTCTTTGCACATTAAGTACTGTATTATGGTCTAGAAAATAAGTTTATACGTCAGAAGAGACCATTTCATCATAAGAAAATAATTGGAGAATGTTTACTTCGCTATCGTAACTGTGAAAAATAAAATAAAATAAAATAAAATAAAAAACACAAAGATTTTTACGTTGAAACCCTTTCGGAAAAAAAACCACGGGCAGAGGAGAAGAAGATTCACTATGACGAATTCGAATAATTACAAGAGGAATAGACTATGTCTATTTATAGGCTTGTAAAGCCATATTCTAGTAAGACTAAAACACCTTATTCTAATCAATATCAAATAGATGAAATTTAATAAGGTTTAAAAAACCTTATTCTAAAATAAAATAAAAGAAGTGTAATTCTATATGGATTCTTCTTTTATTTATTTTACCACTATATTTTATTTAAATAAGGATTCGGGTCACTTAATTCTAACAATCTCCACCTTGACACGAATTCTCAATGAACAAGTTCTTCATCGCGAACTCTCAACGAACAAGTTCACCACCTCTTCCATAAAACCTCTTAAGGGTTTAACTTCAACAATGAACACCAACCAAGTCTAAGCAATGCTCAAACTTGGTTATAGGAAGTGACTTAGTCATCATATCTGCAGGATTTTCATGAGTACTAATTTTGCTCACAACAATATCACCACGAGCAATAATATCTCAAACAAAATGATACCGAACATCAATGTGTTTTGTTCTCTCATGAAGCATTTAATCTTTTGTAAGAAATATGGCACTCTGTCTGTCACAAAATACTGTGCTGATTTGAAGATCTTCATTGAGTTCACTAAAGAGTCCCTTCAACCAAATAGCTTCTTTACAAGCCTTAGTAATCGCCATGTACTCAGCTTCAGTGGTAGACAAAGAGACTGTAGATTGCAAAGTGGCTTTCCAACTGATTGTACAACCTCCGATTGTAAAGACATAACTGTGAGAGATATTCTTCTATCAAGGTCTCCAGCAAAATCAGCATCAACATACCCAATGACTCCATCTCTAGTTTTTCCAAACTGTAAGTAAACATCAGTAGTACCTCGTAAGTATCTTAAAATCCACTGAACTGCTTTCCAATGTTCTTTACTGGGATTCGCCATATATCTACTAACTGCATATGATAAATCTAGACGTGAACAAACCATAGCATACATGAGAGATCCCACTGCACTAGAGTATGGAACATGTGACATGTACTCAATCTCATTATTTGATTATGGAGACAAAGCCGATGAAAGTCTGAAATGGGCTGCTAAAGGGGTACTAACAGGCTTAGCACTCTGCATATTGAACTTGAAAGAACTTTCTAATGTACCCCTTCTGACTTAGGTACAATTTACTTGCTTTTCTATCTCTGAGAATCTCCATACCAAGTATCTTCTTTGCTACTCCCAAATCTTTCATCTCAAATTCTTAACTTAGTTGGGCTTTGACCTTTCTTATCTCTCCTTTATCTTTTGCTGCTATCAATGTGTCATCAACATAAAGAAGTACATACACAAAAGAACCATCACTGTTTTTCTTAAAGTAAACACAACTGTCAAAACTACTTTTTTTGAAATCATAAGAAGTCATAAAGAAATCAAACCTCTTGTACTACTGCCTTGGTGACTGTTTTAAACCGTAAAGGGACTTTTTCAGTAAGCAAACTGTAACAGCCCGATTTAGACCCTACTCGAAACGATGGTTTCGGGACCACGAATCCGAGTCGGAAAAATATTTTATAATTATTTTCTGTGTTTATTCTATGTGAATTTATGTCTGTGAAAATTTCATAATTTAATTTTATCGTTTAGGTGTCCGATTAAATAAAAGGACTTAATCGCGTAAATTAAAAAGTGGGTAGTTTGTTTTGTAAAAGGCTTATGTGTTGATGGCTTTCTAAATGTGAGTAGTTGTGATGAAATTAGCCCATTATATATGAAGTGGATGGTAGTGGGCATGATATATGTGATTTTATAATTTATTAACTAAGGTTAAAAAGTAAAATAATAAAAAATAATATATATGTTATAATTTATGATAAATTAAACAAAGTGCTCATATTATTATTTCAACCATAGCCGAATATAAAAAAAAGAAATAGGAGAAGTTAGGTTCGGCAATCTTCCAAGCTAAAATCAATGTTCGTTCTTTGTCGATTTTTGATAATTTCTACGTTTTTGAGATCGTTGCTTTAAGCACTATAAAATCCATGCTTGAATTTTTTATTTTAATGAATATTTTGAGTTGTACCATTGTTGATAGCTTGTGATTTTTTGTTGTTGATGATGAAAAATGAAAGATATGTTTTAGATTAACATATTTTGTATTGGAGTTTTTGATGATTTTGAGTAATTAGGACTTAATTGAAATAATAATAATTTGAGGGATTAAAATGTAAAATTGATAAAATATATGGACTTGTATGAGCATGGGTACTATTCAGCCTAACATGGGTGTTGAGAAATTTTGTGTATTTTGTGTCTTGTGCAATAGGGACTAAATTGTAAAAATTGTAAATATTAGGGGTAAAATGGTAATTTGCCTATTTATGTGTTTTTGGATTAAATTGAATGAAAATATGTTTGAATGAGCTTAATTTGAATATGTTTAGATCAACAAATAAAAAAATTGAATTTGGACTGGGGAAAAACGAAAGTTGTCGACTAGCAGCCCCGTTCTATTTTACGACATCCGAGATAAGTTTATAAACAAATAGACGTGTTTATTTGGTAATTAAATATTATATTTATATGCTGTTATGAAATGTGGAATTTTAATATGCTATGGCCTAAAATGATAAAATTTGACTACTACACTTTCGAGTTCAATTCGACCGAGTTACGACGTTCGAAAGCCTCGTATGAACCTTAGGAATAGCTAGGATACATATGTCATGACATAGGATTCCGGTATATGTGTACGAGTAAGACCATGGCATCGATATGTGTTTACGAATAAGACCCTGTTTGGGACAGTGGCATCGATATGTGGTTACATGTAAGACCACGTCTGGGACGTTCGCATTGTACCATTTATGTGATTATTCAAGTGTCCTATCCAATTCTGAATGGTTCATCGAGCAAAGGTAAATCACGATTGAATGTGTAACTGAGTTAAAGCCAGGTATGATTTAGCTTGTTAGCTATTGATATTAAGGTATGTGTGAAACTTGAAATTTGACAAGTTTTAGGTGATGCAAAAGACAAATTTATGTGAAATGAACAAGTGTATTTGATTCGAACGAATGTTATGAATATTATGAAATAAATTTTGGATATAAATATATATATAATCATATATATATTCGTTCATACTAGTAGTAAAGGCACATGATAATAATAGTTGGATTCTTATGGTTATGCGAATAGATATCTATATATGTGTTGGATCATATAGTGATAATCTAATCTAGAACATTGATTTTACATTTGGTTATTATGACG
Organism: Gossypium hirsutum; assembly: GCF_007990345.1. NCBI lineage: Eukaryota > Viridiplantae > Streptophyta > Magnoliopsida > Malvales > Malvaceae > Gossypium > Gossypium hirsutum. The sequence goes on from NC_053426.1 coordinate 109,285,553, forward strand.
TCATAGCATTCGGCTATGTTAGTCTTATGCAAGAAAATGCTATTATCCATTTTATTTGTAAGTTCAAAGCTAAAGTTGGCTTTATTAATACAGTACTACTTAAATTGAAATGAATTGATTATATTTTGGAATTGTTTATTTGCTTTAAACTTACTAAGCTATGTTAGCTTATTTTGTGTATATGATTCTTTGTTTTATAGATTTTCAATTCAAGTTGCAAGCTTGGGGATCGTCAACAAAGTTTATCACACTATCAATAGCCTCGGTATTTAAATAGTTAAACCCGTATTATGGCATGTATAGGCTGGTTTTTATTTCGAAAATGTTGAAAGTTGGTTATGTATATAAGCCGTGCGAAAATGGCTAAATTATTATATTAGTGATCGGTTATGATAGGTAAGACTTAGATTAATCTTGATTACTTAGTTGTGTGCCTTAAATGCATAATTTATGTGATGAGCACCATATATTTTGATAATGGCTTGCGTATTATTTTAAACTAGGTTGTGTAAATTCTTAGTCAACTGCTTAATGATCTTGTCTATTAGTAATTGATGTTGGAAAATTTGGATGTGTAAGTGACTATTTAAACAGCAGGATTCGGCCATGGAAGTGCATTAGTTCAACGTGCGTTTAGTATGTTTATTAATGTGTGATGGTGAACATTAAATACGACATTGTTTCAATGATGGGTGGTTATGTTCTAGCTTGGTCAGTTTGATTAATAGGCGGCAAATAATGTATGTAATTCATGATTAACCTAGTTGATTAATTGTTATACAAAATTGATGTTTAAATGTTTGGTATAGCCTTGGCTTTTGGGTAAATGCGTATCTTGCATGCATTTATGATGAATAAGTTAAATATAAATGTTTTGTTTTATATTAAGCCTACATCAAGGGAGTAATCATAATACACATTTGACTTGCTTTAATAGTATGCACATTCGGTCACATATTCCATTATTAAAGACATTGAATTATTACAAATTTTGAGGTTTATTTATGAATTAGGTTGAGACATGCGTACGTGATAATTAGACTTGTTATGTTATTTTTGGTTTTCGCATATTGTGTATGTATGTAAAGTTTTCTTCTTCTTCTTTTTATGATTATGAGTGCTTATTACCTGTATACATATAGTTATAGGAACTTGGTAAATAAGTGTAAGTAGTGAATGGGTATAATGGAATATATAGATTATGTTTAATATTGTTGTTTCATGTGGGTAATATGATTATTCACATATACATGAGGTGAAATGTTCTAATTTAAAAGTAGTATTAATTTATGAAATAAGTTTTAATTAACCTTTGAGACTTATGTTTGTGATTAATTATGCATATATATGCATGTGTTCATTTGAGATTGTGTTTTAATTCAGTAATGCCTTACGACCTTGTTCCGGCGACGGATACGGGTTAAGAGTGTTACATTTTATTGGTATCAGAGCTACGGTTTAGTCGGTTCTAGGACTAATATTGTAATGGCCCATTTTCAGTAAAAATCGGAATAGTGGTTTCGTGACCACAAATCCGATCTAGAAAGAAAATTTATTTTAATATTGTGGCATAGTCTATATTACGATAGGAATACTGCATGAAAATTTTGATAGGAAAATTTTATTGATTATATAGTTAAATTGTTAAAAAGAGAAAAGAAAGAAAAAAATACATTCTCGGGACTCCATTCCGATAAATCGGATTCGTAAATATTTATTACAAATATTTACAAAGTTAGTTGTGTGTCTAATTAGGTTTTGATTAGGTGAATTTGACTTAATTAGAAGTAATTAGGAAAAAGGATTAGATTGAAATAAGTGTGAAAGTTTAATTATAGATTAAAGAAAATATAAAGGACTAAATAGGTAAATATGCCCTTATTATTAAATGAGGCGGTTTAATGTTGAAAGAAAAAAAATCTAAGATATTTTTTTATATAAAAATATATTATATATTATATTAATTTAATATTTAAGTATTAATATATAATATATTATATTATTATATTATATATAATATAATATATAAAACGTAAGAAAAGTAAAGAAGCAGAATAGAAAAAAAAAACAAACAGAATAGCAGGGACGAAATAGAGAAAAAGGGAGAAAGAAAAAAGAAAAAAAGAAAATTTGGGATTTCAAGGGTTCAAATTCAATTTGGTAAGTCAATTTAATTCATTTTCTTCTAATTATTGAGTTTTTATGATCCTAGAACAAAATACTATTAGGTATATGTTGAAATTTTGAGAGTTATTAGATTTTTTTATATAGTTATTGTTGAATTTATGGATAAATTAGAGATTGAACTTATGAAAAATTCAAATTAGAATTGAGAAAAAAAAAAGATTGAATTGTGAGATAGATTGCGATAAGGAGTAAATTATAAGAAGTTTGAAATTGGGGTTTATTAGAGAAAATTTGGGAGTTAAACTAAGTTATAAGTAGAATTTAAATAAAAATAAAGCATAGATTGTAATAGAAATGGAAATAATTTTAGTTATGGAATAAATTGAAATGTAAATTAATGTAAGAAATGATGAATTTATTATATCATACATGTTTATTTTTTAATAGCATAGGAAAGTCATTTAATTATTTTCTCTAACATATAAATGTTATATGTTTTATATGAAATTGAAGAGAAAGAAAAGAAAGGAGAGGACCTAATTGAAGAAAAAGGAAAAGGGAAGGCTAAGGAGTGAAGGAAGACATCATCCCAATCTTTTTGTTGTAAGTACTACAAGATTTTTTTTTTTAAATTAATTTTATTTAGATGTTTATATTGTAGTATAGAATTATTTAGAAATAAAAATGTAATATATATGTATATATTTAAATTTATAAGTAAATAAATAATAATAATAATAATAGATTATGGAATTATGAAATTTGAAAAGAAAATTATAATTGGAGAATATAAGAAATTATATTGTTTGAACATTAAGTAATAATGTTGTGACAAAAGTATATGTGTGAAAAAGATGTGATATTTGTGAATTGTGTAATATGTACTAAATTGTAATGATGAAGAAATGAAAAATCTTTTTCGAGATATTTATGTAAAGTATTTAAATGTATGAAATTCAGTTTTAATGCCCAAGTAGATGAATCTAGAACTACTAGGATATTAGTGGCATGCCATTAAGGAACTCTAGCGCGCTCTCTGATTATTAGCACATTAGTGCTCTATGTTCTATTATTAGCACGTTAAGTGCTCTCTGTTTAGCACATCTGTGCTCTCTGTATATCACTTTAGTGCTCTTTGTTCGTTTGTGCATAATAATGCACTTCTGTATTTGTTCCGTATATCCAGTGTGTTCTATTAAGTCTACTTTGGGCTAAAGTTATAAGTTGTGAATCAAAGCGAATTATCAATGTACTAAGGTAAGTTTTATAACTTATATAATAATAAATTAAATTTTGTTATTATAAGATACAACTAAAGAAACTTATATGCATATAAATATATATTGATCAAAATGGATTATAATATTTTAAATGGGATTTATTTGCCTATTTATTCTTGTAGTGCTTACTAAGCCTTCACCGGCTTAACGCGTTTAATTTTAACGCGTAGGTACAATTAGACTCGAAGAGGTAGCGTCGACTAGAAGATCTCTCATCTCATCACATCCTCAAGAGCTTCATAAGTAGGTACCATATTTTGAATTAAAAGTGGCATGTACAAAGGTGTTATTTTGATTACATCAGAATGTTACAAGACTTTTGTTGTAAAAAAAATGGTAATTAGTATTTTTAATGTTTATACTAATGAAATGGTACAAAAGTTTATATAGTATATATGGTATTGGTTGTTTTTGGTTTGAACTTGCAGGGGGTTTTATACAAAATAAGCAGAAATGCTGCCGAAATTTAAAAAAAAAAATTTTGTTCCACTCCTAATACGTATTTTGGGCCTTGAGGGTCTATTATAAAGACTTAAAAGTTAAACTATGCTATGAATGTTATTTATTTATGAATTATTTCTAAGTTGTCCAATATGTCCGATAATGCTCCGTAACCCTGACTCGGTGATGGTTTAGGGTTAAGGGGTGTTACAAACGTAGCGTGTGTGAGTTTAGCTATACATGCAATAATTATTTACTGTGATAGTGTGATGACTTCTGACATTTGAAATGTGTTTTCATATAGTAAATGGATTCTGATAGAGTTGTAGCAGATGATGTCGAGAGTGTAGCACCTGCTCCCGCGCAAGAGATAGCGCTGGCTGATTCTCAACCGACTTCGAGTTATCAAGAAAGTGAGGCTAAACTAGCCTTCTATCAGATGATAAATGATTGGTTTACTCAATATATTTGGACTAACCCAGCTGCACAACAACCTCTACCCCCGACTAATCCATCTTTGATGCCTGCAGTACCTCAAGTAAGTGATCCGTTGAGATTATATAAGCCACCTGTTGATAAAATCAGGAAACATGGGGCTGAAGAATTTAAAGCTACCGATGATGATGATGCTGAGCGGGCCGAGTTTTGGCTTGATAATACCATTCGTGTGTTTGATGAGCTGTCATGTACACCAGATGAGTGCTTGAAATGTGTCATATCTTTACTTCGAGACACAGCATATCACTGGTGGAATACCCTAGTATCAGTAGTTCCGAGAGAGCAGGTAACCTGGGAATTCTTTTAGACTGAGTTCCGTAAAAAATATATTAGTCAGAGATTTATAGATCAGAAGTGTAGAGAATTTCTGGAGCTGAAACAGGGTTGGATGACAGTGACGGAGTATGAGCGGAAATTTGTGAGACTTAGTCGGTATGCCCGAGAGTGTGTTTCTACTGAAGCCATAATGTGTAAAAGATTTGAAGATGGATTGAATGAAGATATCAAATTGTTAGTTGGCATACTTGAGATAAAAGAGTTTGTGGTACTTGTTGAGCGAGCCTGCAAACCTGAAGAGCTTGGGAAAGAGAAAAGAAAAGCTGACTTTGAAGCAAGAGATGCACGCAAAAGAACACCCGGTAAGTCATTCCAGACGGTATCAAAGAAGTTCTGAGATGATTTCATCCGTTCTAAAGCCCCTTCAGGTTATCCTAGATGGGATTAGAATAGACCACCAGTGAGCTCGAGAGCTACTTCGGTAGCGAGTGTGGGTAACGTCAGATAAAATCAACCCGAGTGTAAACACTATGGTAAACGATATCCCGGCAGTTGTAGATTTCATGATCGGGCCTGTTTTAAATGTGGATCTACAGATCATTATATTCGAGATTGCCAATGTTAGCTGAAGAAAATCCAGTGTAGAATACGAGATCAGGTAATACTACAGCTCGAGGTAGACCACCCAGAAATGCTGGTAATACGAGTGGCAGTCAAAGAGGGACTAAAGATACGGCAGTTAGATCTGAGGCTCGTGCACCTGCCAGAGCTTATGCTATTCACGCGCGAGAGGAGGCTTCATCCCCTGATGTTATTACTGGTACATTTACTCTTTACGATACTAATGTAATTGCATTAATTGATCCTGGTTCTACTTATTCTTATGTATGTGAGACATTAGTATTCAGCAAGACTCTACTGAGTTTGTGATTAAAGTGTCAAATCCCTTGGGCCGGTGTGTTATGGTTGATAAAGTGTGTAAGAATTATCCCTTGATGGTTCGAGATCTGTGCTTTCCGGCTGATTTAATGTTGTTGCCATTTGATGAGTTCGATATAATTCTGAGTATGGGTTGGCTGACTTTACATGATGCTGTTGTGAATTGTAAAAGAAAGACCATTGATCTACGGAGCCAGAAAGATAAAGTTAATCGGATCGAATCGAGCGATTTGTACGGTTTACCAGCAGTGATTTCTTCGATGCTAGCTCAGAAATATGTGAGAAAAGGGTGTGAAGCTTACTTTGCCTACGTGCTCGACAGTAAAGCGACTGAAAGAAACATTGAATCAGTATCTGTTGTATGTGAGTATCCGGATGTGTTTCAAGAAGAATTACCAGGTTTGCCACCTATTCAGGAAGTAGAGTTTGGTATTGAGTTAGTGCCAGGGACGACTCCGATATCCATAGCCCCGTACAGAATGGCACCTACAGAATTAAAAGAATTGAAAGCTCAGTTGCAAGAATTGACAGATAGAGGTTTCGCGCGACCGAGTTTCTCTCTGTGGGGTGCACCTGTGTTGTTTGTGAAAAATAAAGATGGAACTATGAGAATGTACATTGATTACAGACAGCTTAATAAGGTGACTATAAAGAATAAGTATCCGTTGCCACGGATTGATGATCTGTTAATCAACTGAAGGGGGCCACAGTATTTTCGAAGATAGATTTGAGATCAGGTTACTATTAGTTGCGAGTTAAAGATTCAGATGTGTCAAAGACTGCTTTCAGAACGAGGTACATACATTATGAGTTTTTGGTTATGCCTTTCGGACTCACTAATGCACCAGCTGTTTTCATGGATTTAATGAATCAGATTTTCAGACCGTCTCTGGACTGGTTTGTGGTTGTGTTTATAGATGACATTCTGATCTACTCTAGTAGTGAAGGTGAACATGCCGAACATTTGAGACTTGTATTGCAGACGTTGCGAGATAAGCAGTTGTATGCGAAATTCAGTAAATATGAGTTCTGGTTAAGTGAAGTCAGTTTTCTGGGTCACGTGGTATCAGCATCAGGTATTCGGGTTGATCCGAGCAAAATATCAGCTATACTGGATTAGAAACCTCCGAAGAATGTTTCTGAAGTTTGAAGCTTTTTGGGACTTGTTGGTTATTACAGACGCTTCGTGAAAGGTTTCTCTATGATTGCAGCTCCAATGACAAAGCTACTGTAAAAAGATGTTAAGTTCGAGTGGTCAGAGAAGTGTCAAAAAATTTTTGATCAGTTGAAAGCCCTTTTGACCAAAGCTCCAGTACTAGTTCAGCCAGAATCGGGTAAAGAATTTGTTATTTATAGTGATGCATCTTTGAATGGTTTGGGCTGTGTTTTGATGCAGGAAGGCAAAGTTATAGCTTATGCCTCAAGACAGTTGAAGCCATATGAAAAGAATTATCCGACATATGACCTAGAATTGGCAGCCATTGTGTTCGCATTGAAGATTTGGCGTCACTCTCTGTTCGGCGAGAAATGTCATGTTTACTCTAATCATAAAAGCCTGAAGTACTTGATGACTCAGAAAGATCTGAATTTGAGACAACACCGATGGTTAGAACTGTTAAAAGACTACGAGCTTGTGATTGACTGTAATGACCCAAAATTCATGGGCATCGGAAAAGTATAATATCGGGCCTCCGTCCTAGTAAATTGAGTCCGAAAATAATTATTAGAAATATTTACGAGACTAGTTGTGTGTTTAATTAAGTTTTAGATAGGTGAATTTAGTTTAATTATGAGTAATTAGTAAAAAGGATTAAATTGAATAAAGAGTGAAAGCATAATTATAGATTAAAAGAAATCATAAGGGACCAAATAGGTAATTAAGCCTATTTTATTACATGAGGCGGCAAATGTGCATAAAAATCTTAGATTTTTATGACAATTAATTATAAAATATTAAATATATTATTACTATTATTATTAAATAAATTAAAATAAAGACATGATAAAGTAATACATGTGTAATTAAAGTATGTATATATTTGTAGTTTATAGATTTAATTTGCTTATTAATTAGTATAAGATATTTATTATTTATTATTAGTTATTAGTTATTATTAAATTAAAAGATATTTAATAATTAAATAATTAGTATAAGATTTTTGGGTAATAATAAATTATGATTTTGCCAAGTGTGTGGTAAAAATAAAATACAAGTGTATTACATTTATTTATTTACTTGAAAATTAAGTAAAAGGTAATTGTTAATTAAATAATAATATTATGAGATTTTTATTGATAAATTAGTTAGATTGAGACAAGTGTATGGTGATGAATTAATGCAAGAGTACTAATAAAATACATACATTTGTAATACTTATAATTAATTAATATAATATAAAGTAAATGAAATAAAAAGAAATAAAAACAAAGCAAAAGAAAGGAAAGAAACAGAAGAGAAGAGACGAAACAGGGGAGAAACAGGGGAGAAAGAAGAAAAAGAAGAAAAAAGGGAAAATAGGGTTTTTGAAGCTTGAAATTTAAATTGGTAAGTCAAATTAGCCCTTTTCTCTTAATTCTAATGTTCTAAAAGCTTTAAAACAAAGTTTTGATGGAATTAAGTTGATATTTTGTAAGTTCATAGGTTTTCAAGTATAGTTTATGTTGAACAAAAGAGATGAATTAGGGATTAACTTGAAGGAATTTTAAGTTAGAATTGAAAAAGGGATTAAATTGTAAAAGAAACTATAAGTTTTATGTTTTAGGGACTAAATTGAGGGAAATTCGAAATTAGCAAAATATGCTGAAATTTTGATAGTTAAATTTTAGTTTGGATGAAATTTGAATAGAAATAGAGTGTGAATTGAATTAGGAAAGTAAGTGAATTTAGTTAGGATTAAATTGAGAATTAGGAAGAAATTGAATAGAAATTCAATTATTTATTATAATTATAATTAGTGCTGTAATTAATATTACAAATTATTATTATTTTCGTAGCTAACAAAGAACCCGAGGCATCGGCGTCAAAAGGAAAGGAGAAAGTTATCGAGGACTAAAACGGGAGAATAACGGTTTGTATTACTATAATTCAAATTATTTATTTTTAAATGTTAAATTTTAATTTATGTGTCTAGTAAATGAAATGTGAGGTAAGTATTAATATTAGTATTAGTATTATTATTAGTATTATTATTATTATTATTATTAGTGGGAATTAAATTGAATAGTTGATATGAAATAATATTTGAATTGTTTGTTGATTGAAAGCGGGAAATGAATTTGAATCGAATTGTGAATGGTATTAAATTGTATGGAAATGTATTGAGTTGTGAAAATGTGTGAAGTTGTGAAATAATTATTGATTGAAAGGTGGAAAAATGATTGAATTGAAAGTGTGAAAAATTGTAATTGAATTGAGAATATATGTGATTTAAATACCCTATTAACTAGTCGGGCTGAGTCGGATATAGTTGGCATGCCATAGGATTGGAAGAGTTCAGGGATACTTCGACCTCGAGTCGATGAGACACTGGGTGTCACTATATTTCTTCGGATAGATTCGATGAGGTACTGGGTACCAACTTTCTTCGGCTTTGCCGATGAGACACTGGGTGTCAACTATTGCTTCGAACTATCCGATGAGGCATTGGGTGCCATTCTGGTGTGTTTGGTTGGATCCGTGTATCCGCCAAAGTCCGAGTTTTGTTAATAGGGTAAATGATGAAATGATAAACCGAACGAGTTGGTCAAACGAGCTATTGAAATGATATGAAAAAGTTGAATTGTGAATTGAAATGTGAAATGAGATTGAGAAATGAACCTAAGGTTCGTGAATTATTCAAACTCAAATTGTGGATATACGATATTGGTTGATGAATTGCTATTGTTGAAATATTTAATTTAAATTGTATATACGATTTATGCATTACATGTACATTATTGTTATAATTTGAATTATGGTAATACCACTGAGTATGAATTACTCAGCGTACGGTTGTTTCCGTGCGCAGGTCAATAGAAGTCAAAGGTCCCGGTTCAGCATCCAGATTAATCCCGGCTTCGGCAAAACTTGGTATGTTTTTCCTTTGGTAAAGGTGGCATGTACATAGATTGTGTATAAAGGTTATTATGTTTTATTATATAATGGTTAAAAATGTTAGTATTAAAAGTTTATGGATTTTAATGAAAGAAGTCTATCTATTTTATCTAATTAGTACATTGTTAAATTTTAAATTGATATTGTGTAGATTGAGTTTGATTAGAAGTATTTAGAATAGAAAATGTGAATGTGAAATGAATTGGTTGAATTGGTGATATTTGGGAACTATATGGTTTTAATTTGCAGGGGGTTTTATGTAAAAATAAGCAGAAATGCTGCCGAAATTTTTATAAAAAAATGAAGTCATTTGGTAAACAAACTAATAAATTTTATGAATTATTTTAATATATTGGTTATTTATTTAAGAATTGTTGTAAATCGTTCGATACGTCCGGTAATGCCTCGTAATTCTGTTCCGGCGATGGTTCGGGGTTAAGGGGTGTTACATTGACTATCACCCAGGAAAGACTAACGTTGTTGCTGATGCTTTAAGCCGAAAATCACTATTTACTTTGCGTGCAATGAATACGCATATGGCTATGTCAGATGATGGTTCGATAGTAGCTGAATTGAAAGCTAGACCGTTATTTGTTCAACAAATATGTGATGCCCATAAGGTTGATAATGAATTGATCACAAAACGAGTTCAGTGTGAGACGGATGTTGATTCAGAGTTTAAAGTTGATGCTGATGACTGTTTGAGATTCAGGGACCGGATATGTGTTCCGAGGAATACAGAGTTGATCCAGATGATTTTGAATGAAGCACATAGTAGTCGGTTATCTATCCACCCAGGTAGTACAAAGATGTATAATGATTTGAAATAGCTTAATTGGTGGCATGGTATGAAACGAGACATTTCTGACTTTGTTGCAAGATGTTTAGTCTGTCAACAAGTAAAAGCTGAACATCAGGTGCCTTCAGGATTGCTTCAGCCTATCATGATACCTGAGTGGAAATGGGATAGAGTTACGATGGATTTTGTATCTGGTTTACCATTGACACAGAGTAAGAAAGATGCAATTTGGGTTGTTGTTGATAGATTGACTAAATCAGCTCATTTTGTTCCAATACGTACGGATTACTCACTTGATAAGCTAGCTGAATTGTATGTTTCTCAGATTGTGAGATTACATGGTGTGCCTATATCCATTGTTTCGGATCGAGATCCGAGGTTTACATCACAGTTTTGGAAGAAACTGTAAGATGCACTAGGTACGAAATTACATTTCAGTACTGCTTTTCATCCGCAAACAGATGGCCAGCCTGAGCGAATTATTCAGATACTTGAGGATATGTTGAGATGTTACATTCTCGAGTTCAAAGGTACATGGGAACGATACCTGTCTCTGATTGAATTTGCATATAATAATAGTTATCAATCAAGTATCAAAATGGCACCTTATGAGGCTTTGTATGGTCGTAAATGTCGTACGCCATTGTACTGGACTGAGCTCAATAAAAATAAGATACATGGGGTTGATTTGATCAGAGAAACTGAACAGAAAGTGAAAGTGATTCGTGAAAGTTTAAAAGCAGCATCAGATCGTCAGAAATCTTATGCAGACTTGAAACGTAAAAGATATAGAGTTTCAGATTGGAGACAAAGTCTTCTTGAAAGTGTCACCATGGAAGAAAATAATTAGATTCGGTCGAAAAGGCAAATTGAGTCCGAGGTTTATTGGGTTGTATGAAGTTGTAGAGCGTATCGGACGGGTTGCTTACAGATTATCGTTTCCACCTAAGTTAGAAAAGATCCACAATGTGTTTCACGTTTCGATGCTTCGAAGATATCGATCTGATCCTTCGCATGTGATTAGTCCGTCTGAGATTAAAATTCAGTCTGATATGACCTACGAAGAAGAACCGGTTCGCATTTTAACTCATGAGGTTAAAGAGTTACGAAATAAGAAGATTCTGTTAGTTAAAGTATTGTGGCATAAACACGGTATTGAAGAAGCAACATGGGAACCAGAAGATACGATGAGAGAACGTTATCCGAACCTATTCACTGGTAAGATTTTCGGGGGCGAAAATCCTTAAGGGAGGGAGAGTTGTAATAGCCCGATTTAGACCCTACTCGGAACGGTAGTTTCGGGACCACGAATATGAGTCGGAAAAATATTTTAAAATTATTTTCTGTGTTTATTCTATATGAATTTATGTCTGTGAAAATTTCTTGATTTAATTTTGTCGTTTAGGTGTCCGATTAAATAAAATGATTTAATCACGTAAATTAAAAAGTGGGTAGTTTGTTTTGTAAAGGGCTTATTTGTTGATGGCTTTCTAAATGGGAGTAGTTGTGATGAAATTAGCCCATTATATATGAAGTGGACAGTAGTGGGCATGATATATGTGATTTTATAATTTATTAACTAAGGTTAAAAAGTAAAATAATAAAAAAATAATATATATGTTATAATTTATGATAAATAAAACAAAGTGCTCATATTATTATTTCAACCATAGCCGAATATAAACAAAAGAAATAGGAGAAGTGAGGTTCGGCCATCTTTCAAGCTAAAATCAAGATTCGTTCTTTGTCGGTTTTTGATAATTTATACGTTTTTGAGATTGTTGCTTCGAGCACTACAAAACCCATGCTTGAATTTTTTTATTTTGATGAATATTTTGAGTTGTACCATTGTTGATAGCTTGTGATTTTTTGTTGTTGATGATGAAAAATGAAAGATATGTTTTAGATTAACATATTTTGTATTGGAGTTTTTGATGATTTTGAGTAATTAGGACTTAATTTCAAAAATAATAATTTGAGGGACTAAAATGTGAAATTGATAAAATATATGGACTTGTATGATCATGGGTACTATTCGGCCTAACATGGGTGTTGATAAATTTTGTGTATTTTGTGTCTTGTGCAATATGGACTAAATTGTAAAAATTGTAAATGTTAGGGGTAAAATGGTAATTTGCCTATTTATGTTTTTTGGATTAAATTGAATGAAAATATGTTTGAATGAGCTTAATTTGAATATGTTTAGATCAAGAAATAAAGAAATCGAATTTGGACCGGGGAAAAACGAAAGTTGTCGACTAGCAACCCCATTCTGTTTTACGATATCCGAGGTAAGTTTATAAGCAAATAGACATATTTATTTGGTAATTAAATATTATATTTATATGCTGTTATGAAATGTGGAATTTTAATATGCTATGGCCGAAAATGATTAAATTTGACTATTACACTTTCGAGTTCAATTCGACCAAGTTACGACGTCCGAAAGCCCCGTATGAACCTTAGGAATAGCTAGGATACATATGTCATGACATAGGATTCTAGTATATGTGTACGAGTAAGGCCATGGCATCGATATGTGATTCCGATATGTGTTTACGAGTAAGACCCTGTCTAGGACAGTGGCATCGATATGTGGTTACATGTAAGACCACGTCTGGGATGTTGGCATTGTACCATTTATGTGATTATTCGAGTGTCCTATCCAATTCCGAATGGTTCATCGGGCAAAGGTAAATCGCGATCGAATGTGTAACTAAGTTAAAGCTAGGTATGATTTAGCTTGTTAGCTATTGATATTAAGGTATGTGTGAAACTTGAAATTTGACAAGTTTTAGGTGATGCAAAAGACAAATTTATGTGAAATGAACAAGTTTATTTGATTCAAACGAATGTTATGAATATTATGAAATAAATTTTGGATATCAATATATATATAATCATATATATATTTGTTCATACTAGTAGTAAAGGCACATGATAATAATAGTTGGATTCTTATGGTTATGCGAATAGATATCTATATATGTGTTGGATCATATAGTGATAATCTAATCTAGAACATTGATTTTACATTTGGTTATTATGACGTCATAGCATTCGGCTATGTTAGTCTTATGCAAGAAAATGCTATTATCCATTTTATTTGTAAGTTCAAAGCTAAAGTTGGCTTTATTAATACAGTACTACTTAAATTGAAATGAATTGATTATATTTTGGAATTGTTTATTTGCTTTAAACTTACTAAGCTATGTTAGCTTATTTTGTGTATATGATTCTTTGTTTTATAGATTTTTAATTCAAGTTGCAAGCTCGGGGATCGTCAGCAAAGTCTATCACACTATCAATAGCCACCCGTATTATGGTATGTATAGGCTGGTTTTTATTTCGAAAATGTTGAAAGTTGGTTATGTATATAAGCTGTGCGAAAATGGCTAAATTATTATATTAGTGATCGGTTATGATAGGTAAGACTTATATTAATCTTGATTACTTAGTTGTGTGCCTTAAATGCATAATATATGTGATGAGCACCATATGTTTTGATAATGGCTTGCGTATTATTTTAAACTAGGTTGTGTAAATTCTTAGTCAAATGCTTAATGACCTTGTCTATTAGTAATTGATGTTGGAAAATTTGGATGTGTAAGTGACTATTTAAACAGCAAGATTCGGCCATGGAAGTGCATTAGTTCAACGTGCGTTTAGAATGTTTATTAATGTGTGATGGTGAACATTAAATACAACATTGTTTCAATGATGGGTGGTTATGTTCTAGCTTGGTCAGTTTGATTAATAGGCGGCAAATAATGTATGTAATTCATGATTAACCTAGTTGATTAATTGTTATACAAAATTGATGTTTAAATGTTTGGTATAGCCTTGACTTTTGGGTAAATGCGTATCTTGCATGCATTTATGATGAATAAGTTAAATATAAATGTTTTGTTTTATATTAAGTCTACATCAAGGGAGTAATCATAATACACATTTGACTTGCTTTAATAGTATGCACATTCGGTCACATATTCCATTATTAAAGACATTGAATTATTACAAATTTTGAAGTTTATTTATGAATTAGGTTGAGACATGCGTACATGATAATTAGACTTGTTATGTTATTTTTGGTTTTCGCATACTGTCTATGTATGTAAAGTTTTTTTTTTTTTTTTTATGATTATGAGTGCTTATTACATGTATACATATAGTTATAGGAACTTGGTAAATAAGTGTAAGTAGTGAATGGGTATAATGCAATATATAGATTATATTTAATATTGTTGTTTCATGTGGGTAATATGATTATTCACATATACATGAGGTGAAATGTTCTAATTTAAAAGTAGTATTAATTTATGAAATAAGTTTTAATTAACCTTTGAGACTTATGTTTGTGATTAATTATGCATATATATGCATGTGTTCATTTGAGATTGTGTTTTAATTCAGTAATGCCTTACGACCCTGTTCCGGCGACGGATACCGGTTAGGGGTGTTACACAAGCATAGTCCTCTTTTTCTGAGACTGTAAAACCCTCTGGTTGTTGTATGTAAATATCCTCTTCAAGTTCTCTATGCAAAAATGCAGTTTTTACATCTAACTGTTCAAGCTCCAAATCAAACATGGCCACAATACCAAGTAAAGCTCGAATCGAACTATGCTTCACAACTAGGGAGAACACATCTGTGAAGTCCACTCCTGGAATTTGACTGTAACCCTTTGCAATAAGCCTTGCTTTATATCTGGGTTTTTCAACTCCTAGAGTCCCTTCTTTCTTTTTAAACACCAATTTACAACGAATAGTCTTCTTACCTTTAGGAAGTTTCACAAGATCCCATGTTTTGTTTTTGTGAAGTGATTCCATCTCCTCTTGCATAGCAAACATCCATTTTTCTGAGTCTTCACAGCTAACCGCCTTAGAATAATTAGATGGCTCTTGGTTTGTGTAACAACCCGTTTTTTTACGGTTGATCGGAACAGTGGTTTCGGGGCCACCAAATCCGAACGAGTAGGTTGGTAAATATTATATTTAATATTTACGAGTTAATTGTGATTTTAAAAATGTTTTTGATATTGTGATTTTTATTTTATAAGCGATTTATTAAGTTCAAGTGGTATGACCCTAAGGTCAAGTGGGTTTAGAAAATGAGGTATCGGGACCTTGTTTCTATAAACCGAGTCGTAAATATTTTTATAAATATTTACGTAGTGGCAATAAGATGGTATTAAAGTTTCGTTGAAAAAATTTATCGTTTCGATAGTTAATTAAACAAAAAGGACTAAATTGTGTAAAGTACAAAAGTTGTGTTATATAACCTAAAGGTATTAAATAGATATAGAACTTAAAAGTAGAATTCCTTATTTGGTAATTAGCCCATTAAAGAGATAGTGGGATATGATGGCTTGGCATTTGGTGTAATAAATAAAGTGTATAAAGGTTAATATTGTAGATTGGTTAAAAATAATAATAAAATGAATATAATAAAAGAATCAAGGTGTCATCTTTTTCATTCTCTTTTTACCAGCCGAATATGAAGGCTTGAGAAGCCATGGAAGAAGCTTCCAACTTTCAGCTAATGCATGGTAGGCATTTCTAGTCCCGTTTTTAATTATTTTTATATTTTCGGGATCGTTGTTGCTTAATCTATCTAATGAGGGGACTATTTTGAAAAACCATTGAATAGTTTGATATTTTCCATTGATGAGTATAATAGGGCTTTGAAGTTTAATGGAAGAATATGAGTCCTTGTTGATAGTTAAACACTTTTTGTTAAGTGAATTTTTGTGAAATTGACAATTAAGGGCTAAATTGATAAATGTGAAAAATTTGTGGTTAAAATGTCAAATAAATGAAATGTGTGGGCTGCTAGAGACACTAGTGATATTCTTCTATAGTAGAATTTTACTCAATTTCATGAATTTGCATTTTTATGATATAGGGACTAAATTGTAAAGAAGTTGAAATATTAGGGGCAAAACTATAATTTTGCCATAAAGTGAATTATGGACTGTTTTGATACCATGAACATTTTGCTAAGCTTAATTATGGTTAAAAATGGTTAATTTGCATGTTTTGAGCTCAGGGACTAAAATGAATAAAAGTAAAACTTTAGGGGTAATTTTGTAAAAATGACAAAAATGACCAAATTGTATGAAATGAGGTGTTTTAATGTCTAAATTAATATACTGAATGAAATTATTAATTTAGATCAAGATCGGGTGGAAAATCGAGAAAAATGAGAAAATTACCAAAATGCCCCTGAACTTTGGTATCTCTACAATTTAGCCAGGTAAGTTCATATGCAATAAGCATTGTTAAATTGATGTTTCTAATGCTTTAATATTGTATAAATTGTATAGACGTGAATATTTTAATGTCTGACGACATATCAACAAAATGTGCACTTAGTGTGCGGGGCAATCAAATATGGTACTTAGTGTACGAAATATTAAGAATGGCACTTAGTGTGCGAGATATTGAGAATGACACTTAGTGTGCAAAATATCGAATGATTCAAAGGGAAATTATAAATTGTGATTGAATGATTAAATAGAGCAAAGTGAACAGGTATACATGCTATATTATATGAATTGTTTATGAGACGACTTTATAATGGTGATATTTGGGCTTTGAGCCTAGCAAGCTTTAAGCTGGTGAATAAAATTATCGGGTTTAAAACCTAGCAGGCTAAATGCCGGCGATTTGATAAAAGTCTAAGACTATGAGACCTTGTGTTAAATCGGCAATTGAATTTGTTCAATGCATTAAGTTGGCCAGGTATGTGATATATTCTTATGCATGTTAGATCGATTGGAATTGAATCATGAGTGTGAAATGAGAAGCATAGGTGAAAATGCCTATGTCATATAAGTGAGTAAGGGCAAAACCATCGTAAATTATCGATAAGGGTGGACTATGTGCGGAATCATCTTATAATTGCTAATTTGAACGGTTGTGTGCGAATCATTGAGCATGATGTATTGTATTGAGATTATGCTTGAGTGAAATTATAGATATGTGATGAAATTGATTGGTGATATACATGTTTAAATAATGTGAATGCAAAGAATGTGTGAAAGAGTAAATTTGTAATAAATCTGCTTGGGACAGCAGCAGTAACGTGATTTTAGAAAATCACCATAAATTGTTGGAGTTGAGTTAGAAGTTGAATAAATTATGTAATTAAACCTTAATGAGTCTAGTTTCTTATAAAAGAAACCGTGTAAGCAAAAGAATTGCTGATAATGAGATATTTGAAGTGGCGTGGGATAGAGTCAAATGACTTCGGGGTCCCCTGTTCTGTTTTTAGGAAATCATTATAAATTGTAAAAAAATGGTTATAAGATAAAATTTATATTCTTAAACTCCTTAATGAGTCTAGTTTCAAATGAAATCAAATATAACATATTTTGAATTCTGTACAATGAGAAATTTGATTTGTAGTGAAGAGTGGTTAGATTAGTCAAACAGTGAAACAGAGGAAACTTTAAGAAAAATCTGGTATTGATTGACCAAACCTAAAATTCTGAAAATTTTATGGATGGAAGATATGTGAGTCTATTTTCAGGGAAAATTAACGGCAATTGATTTGGAGTTTTTTAGCTCCAGTTATAAATAATTTAGTGACTATTGCTCAGGAAGACAACTTGTAGTGAATTTGTGATTATGTAGTAAACATTGATAAAACTTGTTAATGAGTTGCTTATTGTTTTCTTATGAACTTACTAAGCGTAAAGCTTACTCCCCTTTTCTTTCCCATATTCCCTAGGGTTGCCAGGTTAGCTCGGGTTGGAGGCCGTCAGAGATATTATCACATTGTCAAGTCTATGCTATCGGCGTAAGTAAATCTTAGCGTTTCGAGTCTATGGCATGTATAGGGTTGTAAAGTTGAATAAGTAAATGATACAAGACTAAGATATTGGTAAATATTTGATAATGCCTCATGAATATTTTGGGCCTTGTAAGCCCGATTAAAGGATAATATACGTGTGTATGAAAAGTTTAAAATTGATCAAAAATTTTTACGGTCTGGTTTTATATAAATGGATGAGTTTAAATCTGGTAGCACCTCGAACCCTGTTCTGGCGAGGGATACGGGCGAAGGGTGTTACAGTTTGCATCTATATCTTCAGCCACATTTAAAGCACAAGCAACTAAATTAGATTCGGCATACTTTTTTGGAGGTTTAATTTTTCTTCTAGTTCTGTTTTTGGTGATAGAGTATTGTGGTGAAGAAGCAACTCTATTCTCAATTTTTGTACTGGCTTGAGGAGTTGACTCTGTATTAATCTGATGCTCCACCTGCTTTTTATTTTCTTTATTGGAAGAGTCTTTAAGAGATAAGTTAGGTAGCATAGCAGTTTCATCAAAAACAACATCTCTACTAATCACAACTTTTCTATTTTCAGGACACCATAACTTATACCCTTTTACACCAGCTTTATAACCAAGAAAAACGCATTTAATGGATCTCGATTCTAATTTTCCATTATCAACATGAGCATACGCAGGACACCCAAAAATCTTTAAATCAGAATAATTAGCAGGATTACCAGACAATAACTCTTGTGAAGTCTTTTTCTCAATGGCAACGGATGAAGATCGGTTGATCAAAAAACATGCAGTAGAGGCTGCTTCTGCCCAAAATGACTTTGGTAAGCTGGCATTTGACAACATACATCAAACCTTCTCCATTATCGTTCTGTTCATTCGTTCTGCAACGCCATTTTGCTGTGGAGTATGGCGAACTGTCAAGTGTCTCATGATCCCTTTTGACTTGCACAATTTATTAAACTCATCAGAACAGAACTCTAAGCCATTGTCTGTACGGAGGTATTTTATTTGTTTCCCGTCTGTTTTTCAATCATAATTTTCCAAGACTTAAATGCAGAAAACACATCGCTTTTCTGTTTCAGAAAGAACGCCCAAACTTTTCTGGAAAAATCATCAATAAAGGTTAGCATATAATTAGCTCCACCTTTCGAAGGCACTCTAGATGGCCCCCACAGATCAGAATGAATATACTCCAATATTCCCTTCATGTTATGGATTCCTCTGGTGAATCGAACTCTCTTTTGCTTCCCAAAAATACAGTGCTCACAAAAATTCAGTTTGCAAATTCCTTGCCCATCAAAATGTCCTCTTTTGCTCAATTCTGCCATGCCATTCTCACTAATATGCCCTAGGAGCATATGCCAAAGTTTAGTAATATCATCATCTGACAAGGAAGAGGAAGCGACAACTGAATCACCAGTAACAGTAGAACCCTACAAAATATATAACATGGCAATCTTTCTCTACCTTTCATCACAACAAGGGAACCTTTGGAAATCTTTAAAACCCTACTTTCAGCTGTATATCTGTACCCTTTTGAATCAAGAGTACTCAATGAAATTAAATTTCTTTTCAATTCTGGAACATGTCGTACGTCACTAAGTGTTCTAACAACTCCATCAAACATATTAACTTTAATTGTTCCAACACCTGCGATTTTACACGAAGCATTATTTCCCATCAAGACAATACCTTTAGATAGTGTTTCGTAAGTTGTAAAACCAATCCCGATTAGAACTCATGTGGAAGGTACAACCTGAATTAAGTATCCACTCCTCGCTTACTTTAGAATCATTGACAGAAGCGACTAGAAGTTCACCATCGCTGTAGTCTTCTACAACATCAGCTTCACCAGAATTTTCTGGTTGTTTTCCCTTTTGATTTGCAGCCTCCCTTTTAATCTTATTCTGTATCTTGTAGCACTCAGATTTAATGTGCCCTAGTTTTACCTCTGTTTGAAGACTTTGATCTACCCTTAGATTTACCGTGAGAATTCCGTTCCTGTGTCCTTCCACTATCATTATCAACATTCTAATCTTGTCTCCCATGAACAATGAGACCCTCTCCTTGAGAGTCAGGTTTAACCACAAGATGCTTCATCTTATCATATGAGGTCAAAGAATCATAAACCTCATCAACTGTGAGAGACTCGCGGCTATATAAAATCGTGTCTCTAAAGGTTGAATAAGACGGGGGCAACGAACAAAGTAGAATCAACCCTAGATCTTCCTTATCATCCTGAACCTCCATGACCTCCAAGTTTGAGAGAATTTCTTTAAACACTGTTAAGTGTTCATGTACAGACGCACCTTCCTCCAAACAATGAGCATAAAGACGTTGCTTCATATGCAACTTGCTTGTTAGAGTTTTCGACATACATAATTGTTCTAGCCTCTTCCATAATGAAGCGGCGGTCTTTTCTTTCATCACATCCTGCAAAATTTTGTTGGACAAATGCAGATGTAATTGTGTTAACGCCTTTCGATCCTTATGCTTCTTCTCTTCATCTGTTAATGTCGAAGGCATTTTATCTATCCCTAGCAAGGCATCCTCCAAATCCATCTGCGTAAGAACTGCTTGCATCTTAATCTGCCACAACGCAAATCTGGTGTTGCGATCCAACAGCGAAATTTCATACTTTAAAGACTCCATTACAGTGATCGAGATGAACAAACCGGAAGCTCTGATACCAATTTGTGAAAAATAAAAAAATAAAATAAAAAATACACAAAGATTTTTATATGGAAACCCTTTTGGGAAAAAACCCCAGGGAGGAGAAGAAAATTCACTATGTCGAATTCGAATAATTACAAGAGGAATAGACTATGTCTATTTATAGGCTTGTAAAGCTATATTCTAATAAGACTAAAACATCTTATTCTAATCAATATCAAATAGATGGAATTTAATAATGTTTAAAAAACCTTATTCTAAAATAAAATAAAAGAAGTGTAATTCTATATGGATTCTTCTTTTATTTAATTTACCACTGTATTTTATTTAAATAAGGATTCGGGTCACTTAATTCTCACAGTAACATAAAACAGCCACCTAGTCTCTTACATCTTGTGGCCATCTATTACAAAGGAAAAATAAACTTTACCAGATTTTGTTGTGAAAGTCCTCCTGTAAGTGTTGACGTACTTCCGGACATCATCTTCTTTAGACAGGTTAAAGAGCTTCCTAATCTTGGATGCCCTCTTTGGAGCTCTCATCCTTGTCTTTCCAGTGTCAGTCAGCCCAAGCATTCATTCTCACCCTTCTTCACTATAACCAAGTTCAAAACAGACAAGTCATGGCTAACAATGCATCCACGAACAAACTTTCTTCTTCTCTCCCCATTATGCCTCCCATGTCCTCAGAAGCAAGGGGTACCCGCTCAAGCACCATAAACGCAATCAAGCTCCAATTCTGCAGATGAAGACATGAAGGCAAAAACCTAGATTCCAAGTGAGACACCAAGAAATAGAGATCATAATGGTAAGGCAAAAGAAAATCAAATAACCAAGTCATGTATGATTAGACAACACAAATCAAATTAGCCTAAATATATATTACCAACAACGTTGATGCCTAGATGGCAAACGAAATATAATTCTTTAACATTCACCAACTTCATTAAAGCCCAAAGATTTAAGGAAATGGATGTTTGGTAGTCACAAAACATGCTGTTACGTTTCCCCAAGTTTTGTTTGGTAGTAACAGAGAGACAGAGGTTGAAGGAAGAATGGGAAAACATGGAGAGTTGAGCTGCAAAGGAAGTCAGAAAGAACAAAGAAAAAGAAAAAGAAATTCTAAAAATTTCAAGTCAGTTTTTAGTAAAATATTTAACAGCAACTAAAACCAAAAGATTTAATTTTAAAAACTTTAGTAACCAAATTAAAAAATTTTAATAATTAAGTGATCAAAATAAAATAAAATAAACAGTTTAGTTACTATTTTATATTTTACCATTTATAAAAAGGAATATTTAATTTAATTTCTTTAATCTATATAACTATATACAAGTGGAATACCTCTCTCCATTTTTTTTTTGTATTTTATGGAAGAATGGTAGATTTCAATTTTAATGTTATGCTACACTCAAATTTTAGATTATATAATAACATTTAAATTTCAATTTTGGTCCCTGTGTTATGCTCTAGTTTAAGATTCAATCTTTATACTATAATTTTTTGATATAATTTGGTACCTCAATTCTTTTACAATGTTATTGATTAGTTCAAATACTTTGTTTTGATTAAAATGCTGATGTAATTTTAAGAATTATTAATACTATTAATTATTTAATTCAAATCCATTGCAATGTAATTTTTTTAATAAGTGAGTTTTTCTAATTTAAAAATATTACGCCAATGAATTTAGTAAAAGAATGTAATAGTGCTAAAAATTAAATCAAAATTTTTAAATTTTAAAAATAGAGGGACTAAATTTTTAAAAATAAAAATAAAAATATTAAATTTTAAATATATAAAGAGTATACAAACTTTAAGTATATTTTAATATTCAAATATTTACTTTAGAATTTAACCTAGAAATTATTAATAATTAACCCAACGTAAAATGTGGTAGGATCCATACTAATATTAATTAATATTATGAACTTTATATTACTACGAATGATTTTATTTTTAATAGCAAATACATTATATTTTTAAGGAAAAACGTAGGTTGAAATTTTGGAGACAACATTGTTAATTGGGATAACTAATATAGATTGTAAAATGAACATAAAAAAAAAATCTAAACTCAACTATAGTTTGGAAATTTTAAATATGTTTGTGACTAACGCACAAAATAATATTTTATTTAAAAAAACAATAAATAAAATTATACATGATGAAATATTGTTTTAAATGGAATTGGAAAGAAAGCATAAAATTGATTCTTACACTTTAAAATGTTATATAATTGAGCCTAGTGTTAATATATACCTAATTGATAAGATATTGATAATTTAAGACTTAATTTAAAATATTTTAAAGTTTGGGGATTAATTTGGAATTTAAGTGATAAATTAAGACATCTGATACAATTAATCCAAAAATATATTATATTTATAACCTAAAAATTCCATTAAAGTCCTTTTGGTAACATCCAAGGCAAAAACTCTCATTTCATTTACCCACGACTCAAACCTCTCAAATCTTTGTCAGTTTTCATTTCCCCATCCAAACGACGCCCTAAACCAAAAGTCATGGCCACCCCTTCCGCACGTGAGGAAAACGTTTACCTGGCGAAACTCGCCGAGCAAGCCGAGCGCTACGAGGAAATGGTCAAGTTCATGGAGAACGTCGTCTCCGCCGTCCCTGCCCCCGACGAACTCACCGTCGAGGAACGGAACCTCCTCTCTGTCGCCTACAAAAACGTGATCGGCGCTCGCCGTGCCTCTTGGCGGATCGTTTCCTCCATCGAGCAGAAAGAGGAAGGACGTGGCAACGCCGACCACGTCTCTGTCATCCGTGAGTACAGGGCCAAGATCGAGGCCGAATTGTCCGAGATTTGCGCCGGAATTTTGAAGCTTCTCGACGAGAAGCTCGTTCCGGCCGCCGGGACCGGTGATTCCAAGGTCTTTTACCTGAAGATGAAGGGAGATTACCATAGGTACTTGGCTGAGTTCAAGACTGGCGATGACAGGAAAGCGGCTGCCGAGAATACGCTCACTGCGTATAAATCTGCTCAGGTTTGTGGTTATTTCGTCACGTTCTTTTCGATCTTGTGTTGATTTGCTTTATTTTTTGGGTTTCATTAGTTTACGATGAGTATCTCAAATGTTCAACTTAAATTAAGAGTTAAAATTCTTCTTGGAGAAGGAAAAAAATCGTATAAAATCAACGAAATTCACAATTTAAAATATTACAAGAGATCTAAATCTATGAGTAGAGAAGCATATAAAGTATCTAAATTTAAAACTATCACTTATGTGTGATGTGCATAGCTTCATCTTGTTAAAGCCAAGAAAAATTGTTTATATCTACTGATCAAAGGTCACCCCTTTACTTGGTCCCCCAACAACCTAAAATTCGAAATCATTTTGGTTGTTTGTATTAATTCAATTAACACAGTCTAATATTACTATTAGCTTCTTCTCTTTATTGGGCCTTTTCAGGTCACGTCACAAATTGATGCACTTCCTGTTTATATTGACATTTTTACTGCTATTCTCTTTTCTTTAAAGTCTTGCAATCAGTCTGGATCTGAATATACTGTTATTATTTGTATTTTCACACTTTACATTTGAATAGAAGATATTTACCTTTGCTAAAGTGATTATGACTTGTGTTTTGTCCATAATTTCGGGCCCTTTTTCGATGTTATCTGCATCTTTTTTGTTCTGTGTTCTTTTCAGGACATTGCGAATGCTGAGCTGGCCCCAACTCATCCTATTCGATTAGGATTGGCTCTCAACTTTTCTGTCTTCTACTATGAGATCTTGAACTCTCCTGATCGTGCTTGCACTCTCGCAAAACAGGTAGGATAACGGGACTTAAGAATTTTAGTTTAGTCTTTATATTAATCTTATTCTTTGAAAAACGTTGGTGTGCGCTCTCGTGTTTTGAATGGTATTAAGAAATTCTTTTTTGTTCATCCTTTGGAGTGTCATTAATTTGTCTTAAAGTTCCATTAGTCAACATATTTTGTTTCTTTCCTTAGGCTTTTGATGAAGCCATTGCCGAGCTTGATACACTTGGAGAGGATTCATACAAGGACAGCACTTTGATAATGCAACTTCTTCGTGATAACCTCACTTTGTGGACCTCAGACATGCAGGTTAGACCCCACACATTTCTTTTTCTTTTTGACCTTTATATTCTGCTTCTGTTATACCTTAAGTTTTTTAATTATTAATACCTTTTCTTTATCTACTTTAGGATGATGGGACAGATGAAATCAAAGAAGCTCCCAAACAAGAGGATGAGAAACAACCGTGAAGTCTCTAATCTTCATGGTAGTGTTTTACTTCTCTGGTTGTTTTTGTATGGAGAAGTCGCTTGGTCCTACTATCGTCTTCAATTACTTGTTTTTAGTAGATCAGGCCTCAATTTATGAACCTTGGAAGTACTCCTAAGAATTTCTTAGTGTTTCACTGGTTATTGTTTTTGAGTTTGAAGCCTTCTAGCTTTCTAATGGCAGTGAAGTTATGTGCACACATGCTTAATTGTTTTCATGACAATAATGGAGCTGATGGTTGAGATATTTTCTATGGTTAAGGTTTGAAATTTGTTTTCTTCGAATTCTCCGTTCGATATTGATATAACTTTTGTTGTTTTACCACATGGAATATGCTTGCATCTCTTTATTCCCTTGTCCCTTATATTTCAGTTGATGCCAATATATATCTGTCATTGGCATCATCTACTAGCTTGCTTTAAACTTATATGCTTGTCTCGAGATTCTTCTTGGTCGAGTATGCACCATGAAAGCTGATTACCTGGAGATTAAAACATGCTGCAAAACAGGTGTTCATGGGTTTTTAATGCAATTTTTGAATCAATTAATCTTATGGTTATTATTGTAGATTTGCTTTGCTTGCTGGTCCTTAGTTTCATCCATGCCTCTCCCTATCTTCTCCCTCTTTGTATTTTGGTTGCAATTTTCAAAGGAATGGTCCAAAATTCAAATAGTTTTGCAATTTGATTATGACAAATAAATGGGAAACTTTATGCTATGGCCCATAGTCAGAGACTTAATTATTAAGCCATGGGAAGAAGGTACCAATCAATTTGTGATCGCTTTCAACTTGTCTTTTTCTTGGTTAGGAATGGGAATAGGAATAGGAATAGGAATAGGAATTGGAATCCCACTGCTTAGTTGCACAAATAATGGTCGAGCCCACCTATGCCATCTGTCTCGTTCACTTTAACCACACAAAATCTGACGTCTAGCGGAACCATTCGTAGTGCTTCAACTATCCTCGGGAAGCTTGATTGGTTAATTTTCTACACAAGTACACATCAAAATTTGTATAATATAGACTATTAATATATTATAAAATTCATATAAAAAATCTATAATCCTTAGGGTTAATGCTCTATTTGGAATTTGAATTTGTGCTTAGGAGGTTCCAAGCTTTATCTGGTCTCAAGCTCAACTTGTGCCAAAGCAAGTTGTTTGGAGTGGGATTGGATAGCTTAGTGGGCAAGTGACCTCCATTATGCTGCAGATTCCCTCCCATCATAGTATCTTGGATGACCCCTAGACACCAAGAAAATTCCAACCATTTAGAAGTCTACCATTGAAGGGTTCAAAACCAAGAAGGGTCACTCTTGTTAGATCAATCTTGATAAGGCTGCCGACTTTTTTATTTCAGTGTTTCAACTACCTGTGAATGTCTATAATCGTCTCAATAGCATTATGAGCTATTTTGTCTCTTCGAGGAAAAAGCTGCATATGTTTAAGTGGAA
The DNA here is from genome assembly GCF_007990345.1 of Gossypium hirsutum. Taxonomy (NCBI): domain Eukaryota; kingdom Viridiplantae; phylum Streptophyta; class Magnoliopsida; order Malvales; family Malvaceae; genus Gossypium; species Gossypium hirsutum. Next base: position 109,312,210 of record NC_053426.1, read on the forward strand.
GGATCGGTTTATGGCATGGCAATTTGCACTTGAGAAGAAATGGTGTGACAAGCTATGAAGAATCGCTTTCATTGTGATTGCTTGGTCCTTGTGGAACCATAGAAACAAAATGATCTCCTAAAGGATCCTTGCCTGGGTAACTTTGGTGGTGTAATTTGCACTATGACAACATCCTTCGCTTTCCGCAGTACATCCAAATTGATCAAGAGCAGCAACATGTGAAGATAACCCAATATTGGAAGCCCCCCACCCACTGGTCATTTGAAATTCAATGTTGATGGAGCTATGTCGGTATAGATGGCAATGCATCCTGAAAGAGAGGAAAAACAAACTAATTAATTTAATTTATGTCAATATCGAGTATAATTAGCTCTTGTATGTTAGAGAGATTTGATTTATGACGTTTTGTGTAACTTTATAAATTTGATTGGTAAGTTAAGTTACACACGCACTACAAATTTATTATTATTTACTTTTTATCTATGCACACATACTATCTTGTTGGAGAACTGATTAGATATCCGTATATCTATTATAAGTTCGATTTAAACTAATTGGTTGAGTATTAATGGGAATTGAAAATGTGAATACTTTATTTAGTGATATATTAAACTAATTGGATATGCTGGCTTCGTTGTGAAATTTTACACTTGGTGGATCTTCTAAACATGCTATGATGCCAATTTGTGTTCATTTTAAATCTAATGTTGTTATTTAGAATGACTTTCAATTTAGTTTTAGGGTATAGTATATTTGGAAATATGTTTTGTATTAATGAATTTTCTTAATTCAATATGAAGATTTATTTTTCATATACAAATCTCGAGGATTTATAATCCATATTAGAGCTCAAGTAATGTTAATTTAAGGGGAAATCAACTATATTATCGAATTTGGAGATATGCAAAATGATGTTATGCATGCAATTTCACTTAGGTGGCTAAATTTTGGTGAAGTATATTATCGAATGAGAAATTTTGTGTTTTGGACTTGGATTGACATGTTTAGAACTTTTGTATATGTTTGGGTATGTTTAGGAATCATTTAACCACATGTGAAAATAATTTGAATAGTTAAATTTTTGTATTTTTGAGTAAAAGTCTCAAGATCTCATGAACATTTTATATGAGATTATGCATTTCCAAGTGCATGTCTCGAAATATGAGGTTTTAAAGCTCGAGACATAAAACATTCAAGCTTAAAGCTTAAAATTTGATATCAAGGTCTCAAGACATAAAGGTTAAGTCTCGAGACATGGTACTATTGTCTCGATACACGAAAATTTAAAATAAAAAATTTGAAATAGGAAAAACAGGCCTTAAGTCATGATTTCATTGTCTCGAGATATAACATTGTATTTTTTTAATATGAATTTGAATTTGTGGTTTGACTTTGTATTTCATTGTGAATTATCATATGTGGGTCCATTTGAGTTCATTTGACAGTTAAATCCTACTTAAATTGTGTCACTTTGTTTGAATTTGTTTTAATTCTAAATTTTGGTATTTCTACATAAAAATATGTTTATAATGTGACACTTTGCATCCGATCATCTTCTGAATCGGATGTAAGATGTTACACTATCCACGATAAACGAACTTTAAATTATCTTCAACAAACTAATAAAGCATAAGTAAAACGATATTGGAAGTGGCTAAGAAAAGAGAAAGGGGAAAGTTAAAATGGGTTATGTGTCTGGGAATTAAAATTTAAAGAAGCCGGTTGAGTCTTAGCTCAATTGATATGGATATTGTTGTCAATGTAAGAAGATGTGGGTTGAAGTGTGTTGAAGCGCATTATCCTCCTATATACGGGTTGGGGAGAGATTATGAATAGTTCTAAGTATTGTGTCAATAAGAACAAATATAACCAAAATCTATAATGAAATTGTCTTAAAAGAAATTAAAATAACTATAGGACGATATAGGGTGTTTTGTTTAAAAAATTAATTTTACCTAAAAAATGAAATTATCACATGTTTAAGAAAAAAAAAAGAGAATATGGCTAACCAGTGTTCAAATAGAATCGTTGATATGGAAATAATTTTACTAATATAACTTAACTATTAATAAAAAATGTGCGTTGATATATGACAAATTATTTGTAGTGTATGTTTATTTCAGTAAGTTCACTTAGTTTCCACTTGAAAAGTAAGAGGATTTAGACAAAAATATAAGCTCGAAAAGTGAGCTTGAACAAAAAGTAAGACCTGTTTTTTAAACAGGTCGAACCTTGAATAAGATTTCTTTAGCTCAAGCCCAACTTAAATTAGTTGTTTTGTTGCTCCTTAGTTGTCATTCCGCTGTTGTTTTGTTATCGTTTCGTTATTATATTATTACTATTTTGTTGTTATTATTTGAATATTGTATAACTCTTGTTTTATTGTTATTTTAATATTTTTAATGTATTTGATTAATTATATTTTTTAAATCTATTTTATATAAAATATAATTTAAAAAAATTGAATACACAGATCGAGTCAGTGGGTGAAGTTAAGCTCATTTTTTTGGTCAACGTAACCTTAAAAAACCAACTTAAAATTTTACATCCCTCAAACCTCAACCCCACCCGTTATCAGGTATACTCTAGACCCGTTACGCAAATTTTTGCATTAATATAGTTGCGCTTTAAGTTTAAGCGTAATATAAGAACAAATGAAATCAAAAGCTCTTTGCAAATGCAAAACCAACCATTATTTTCTCTTCCCTACTGTTTTCGTGGGGAAGAGAAAATAAGAGGAATTACCCAGATAATATATGTACTTTATTTAAACTAGATCGAAATAGAATAGATTAGATTGTCATAGTATTGTATAAAGGAGGAGATAGAAAGAAAGATGTTGTTTTTCTATTTGATCTCGTTGCCTTTAACAATGGGGATGGTGATTTTGACTTTGAAATATTTCTCGAGTCCAGACGTTCCTAATTATGTTCTTTTCACCGTTGGATATACTTGGTTTTGTTCTTTCTCCATTATCATCCTCGTCCCTGCCGATATTTGGACGGTACCTTTTTCTTTTTTTTTAGATTAACAACCTTAATTCCATCTTGCAGTTCTTCCCATCATACTTATATTTTCTTGGTTACCCTTATTTTGTTTTTATTTGATCAATGTTGGGTAGAAATTTAAAGCTGAATTTTATTTGATCAATACGAGTATATGATTGTAGGCATTTGCTTTTGCCTAGAAATTATGCACGTACTTTTATTGATTGTTTGCTTTTCTTCTCTTCATCATGCAGACAATATTTGGTAATTACAGTGGTGGGATATCTTTCTTTTGGAGCCTAACCTATTGGAGTACATTTTTGCTAACTTGGTAAATATACTATTATCAACAAAATATTTTCTCCCACGATAAGTTCCTTTGGGTAAACGTACTATAGAGGCTAGAAGTCATATTGCATTTTGTTTCCTCAACTAATTTGCTCATTTTTTTTTAGTAAAGGGAGCAAAATGAAATTTGGTCATTCCATATGCTTTCATGACCTTTTGTTTATCATGCTTGAGGTCTAGAGTAAATGTTTTAGAAGATTAATGCTTAATAGATGCATTGTATTCTCATTGATTTATATTAAATTATTTCCTAAACAGGGTTGTGGTGCCTACTATTCAGGGTTATGAAGATGCTGGAGATTACACTGTGGTAGAAAGATTGAAGACTAGTTTACATGAAAACTTGGTCTATTACCTATGTGTTGGTTCTATTGGACTTCTTGGACTCATTTTATTCATTATTTTCAGCAAAAATTGGCATGTGTCCCTTCTATTCTTACTGATTGCTCTTTTTTCTTTTGTGTTTTTTATTTATACTTTGTTCCTTATTTTGTTTGTGTAGACTGACCCTTTTCTTTTCTTCTGGGGGGAAGGAGCGGAGACATTCTTGGTTTTGCCATGGCTTGCTCAAATACTTTTGGACTTGTTACTGGTGCATTCCTCCTTGGCTTTGGTCTTAGTGAAATCCCAAAGGGCATTTGGAAGAATGTGGATTGGACTTTTCGCCATAAAGTTCTTTCACACAAAGTTGCAAAAATGGCTGTTAAACTTGATGATGCTCATCAAGAATTCTCTAGTGCTATTGTAGTAAGTAAATCACAATCAAGACTTGGTGGTATCATCTTTTTGCCTCTGCACAAACTAATGAAGGTGCAATTTATTTAGGTTGCTCAAGTGACATCGAATCAGATAACGAACCATGATCCACTAAGACCCTATATGAATATCATTGACAACATGTTATATCAAATGGTACTTCCCCACTTTGTCTATGAGGTTTGTTTAGTGTCAAAAATGGAGTTTCCAAGTAGTTCCCTCAAATACATTATATGTTCTATTTTGCCGTTAAAAGAAGATCCTTCCTTCAAACCTCAAGGTGGAAGGTTTGGGGAGAATGATATGGACTACAATACTGATAAAAAATCAATGGCGATGCTTAGACGCCGACTTAGGATAGCTAGAGAGGAATACTGTCGGTACCGAAGGTATAGACTATTTGTTGCTTGATTCTGTCTCATTGAAGTTAACTCTTAGAATTTTGCAGTGAATATTCAAGCTTTGTGTTGGAAGCTCTTGAACTGGAAGATACTGTCAGAAACTACGAACGCCGTAATATAACCGGATGGTGTGTACTTTGCACTCATACAAACCTTGCTTGCATATCAAGCTATATGCAGGACAGCATCGCTAAAAGTGTTTTTGTCCTCTGTTTTTTTAAGTTTGCCCAAGATTCATTTTAAGGTGTTGTAGGAAATTCGTTTCAAGTATCAAGCCCGAACGAACAGGCAAGCTAGGACCCTCTTTTGATATGATGGGTAAATTACTTTATCCTTAATGGTTCTTTGTTAAGTATCTGTTATGCATTTACCATTAACTCAGGTAATATTTTTTCCTTGCAGAGTTCATATGGCGTTGTGTTGTAAGAAAGCAACTAGAGAAACTCTTGGCAATAATTCTGGGATGCATATCAGCTGCAATTCTTTTAGCAGAAGCTACCATACTGCCCGCTGGTGTTGATTTATCTCTATTTTCCATTCTCATAAATTCGGTGGGAAAGCAGGAAATGCTTGTCCAGGTAAATTATATTTCCACAATTAGCCTATAGGACTTGGTGGTATCGATATCGAATGATCGTGTTGGTTTGCAGGTTGCTGCTTTCGTCCCTCTGTTGTATATGTGCATCTGCACCTATTTTTCCTTGTTCAAAATCGGAATGTTGATGTTCTATTCATTAACACCGAGACAAACAAGCTCAGTCAGCTTGCTTATGATATGCTCGTAATACTCCCTTTTGTCTTCCATCTTAAAGAGCTTCTACTTGTTCTCTCATTTTCTAGTATGTCTTACTCATAAATATCTCTATTAGGATGGTTGCACGATATGCTCCTCCGATTTCGTACAACTTTCTCAACCTTATCCGTATCCCTGATAATGGGAAAACAATCTTCGAGAAGGTTAGTCTATTGATATATACAAAAAATGTGGTTTGAGTTAGTCTCATGTAAACATCAACTTATATTGCAGAGAATGGGGAACATAGATGATGCTGTCCCTTTCTTTGGTAAAGGATTCAACAAAATCTATCCTCTCATTATGGTTATATACACATTGTTACATGTGACAAACTTCTTTGACCGTGTCATTGATTATTTCGGAAACTGGAGAATATTCAAGTTTCAAGATCAAGACGATGATGCAGATGGATTCGACTCATCAGGTCTAATTATCTTGCAGAAAGGTAATTTACTACACCTGGCTATATCAGCATTTGCTAAAATGTCATCTTCTTTGTTTTCTACAATCTACAAATTGTAAAATGTTCAGAACGGGCTTGGCTCGAGCGAGGACATAGAGTTGGTGAACATATTATTCCATTGGCAAGGAATTTCAGCAGCATGAATGTTGACATTGAACCCGGAAGCAACAACACGGTATGTCTGCTCTTGCATTTGAACTTTTCATTTTTTTTTATTGAGGTACCTGTGTCTGAAAATCATATTCGTATCCGATACATGTGCGGTACCAGCAGATGACTAGTGCAGTAATTGGAACGATGAGTCAACAATTTAAACCACTGAATGAAGAGGTTCAACATGTGACAAGCAGAGAAACTATCATTAAGAATCATTCTAGCACAAGAGAACACCAGAAAAAGCAAGCATCTAACACGACGTCAACACTAGAAGAATCAACTTCGTTCAAGAGTGTAATAAGACCGACATCCGAGAAATTATCCTTGAAATGGGAATCAATGATGTCCAGTCTTGTAAATTTCAAATCTATCCTAGAAGTGAAGAACTACCTCCCTTTACGTCAGACAGAAGAAAACACATTGTCCTCCGTCGCTTCCTCGTCTGAATCCCTTGATGATATTTTCCAGAGATTGAAACGACCGACTCTGGACCTTAGAGACTACGGTGCTGACAATGATTGTATGTTTTGAACTGGAAAGCAGAAACTTTGGTCAGTCTAGATGGTGAATATAACCATTTTTGGAAGTGAATCAGAAGATGACTTCATTTCTCACCGAGGTCTGAAGCATGCATGTGCTTCTGTGGTAAGCAACACTGAAATGTTTTTACCAAAGCCACACAATTTTTGCTACAACTCACTTCGGAGTAGGGGAAGAAACAAAAACACAGTCGAAAAACACCAGATAAATCTGAGGGATACTGTACACTAAGGTTGATTATTGACTAAGAAAGTTTGCTTCCTTGTTACTACAGATGGTTTGTTGTATTATGAAGTTCTCTCTTTACTGTAAAATGAAAGGCATTCTCATTTTTTATCCCTTTTCCTTATTTTCACCCTCAACCCTGAATCTGTCTCAGTCCATATATGGACCTGCTTTAATGTACATGTACCAGGACAATTGTCTTTGGTGCAACAAATCCAAAAGGACACTATGATCTTGATACTTCAATTTACAGAACCAGTTTCTCATCTTCCTTAAATGTTTCTCTTATTTATAAATATACTTACTGTTCTTAACCTTAACTGAACCTAGTTGTTTCTGTCGATATGGCACTCTCTGGTTCCTTCTAAGCAGGTTTGGTATTGTCCTAGTCCGCTCGGCTGCAAAGAACCCTGACAGGGATGCAGTTGTGTCATAACGCACATAATATAAAATGCAGCAAGAACAATGGTTATTAGAAGCATATTAAAACTTCGATAGCCTGCTTTATGGCTTTCCATTGATCATTACACACCTGAAAACATTACACAGATTTCCAACTAAAGTAAGGAAGAACCATGGGAACCATACAAAAAAATATTGTCAAATCTAGTTTCACAAGCTTGTCAATAGATGCTTCTTTGCATTATGAATCCAGGGCTTAACTCGGTTTATGCAGTCATCTCTTAAAAGTGGCATCCAGCGGATTTAGAGTTTGAATCTCAACATTTGCATACACTTCCATTTTCTTCAAGTAGTGGTCTCCTTTGTACACAAAACAAAATATGCTTTGCACTACCAAATACACAATTTTGGATGCAGCAATTCCTGTTTCAGATATGATTCTCATCCTTTGGGAAGAACCCAGCCTGATTTGAAGCAAAAGACAAGAGTGAGCAGAAAACCAATTGCAGCTCCACTACCAAAGTTCCAATCCGAAATCTTCATTCTTTTTCCGGGGGACACAAGTGGAGAAATCTATTTTGTTTGGCATGGTGCCAGTAGTCTAGGACAAGAGCCTCGTTCCCTTCAAAGCTTGCTTCAGGAATGTCATGAATTGACCTTCTGAAGGTGTCTTCCCGTAAAGCCTATTGTATGATACATTAAACACAGACAAAAAGCTGAGATGTACCAGAGAATGAGGTATATCACCAGAGAAATTGTTAGGAGACAAATCCAATACTTCCAAGCTTGTCATCCCTGATATACTATCTAGAATGCTTCTTGAAAGGTTGTTCTCTTCCAAACTCAAAACATGAAGGTTCTTCAACTTCCCAAAGCTTGGCCAGATTGGTCCTGTAAACTTGTTATCACTTAAACCAATAGTCGGCGGGAAGCTCCATACATCATTGTATGCCAAGCGCGGCTTACCTTGCTCTTTACTTTTTACCAGTGAGATGCATTTTGTTATCTCTCCGGAAAAGGAATTGTTAGATAAGTCCAAGTAAAAGAGATATTCGAACTTGCCCATCCAAGAAGGAATGGAACCTTCCAACGAATTCCATGACAGATCCAGCAATTGCAACATCTTAGAACTACTCAACCAAATTGGAAGAGAACCTCTCTTGTGACAAAATGTAGAAGTGCCTTAGCAGATTCACGTTGCTAGGCATTTCTTCCTGGTAAAAGTCCAAACCAAGGACCAATTTAGTTCCAAATTTTTTTGTGTGAAAGATGAAGCTTTTTCAAGCTCGGGCAAGAGGATAGACTACCAGGTACTGGTCCCTGAAAATTGTTAGAACCAAGACGAAGCGAGGTGACTCAGATCATTGCAGAACAATTTATTCTGATGGGACCGTCCAGACTGTTGTTGTGCAGATGAATCCTCAAAAGTGAAGCAGAATTCACCAAAGTCAATACATGACTTCAAATTTTTTTTTTATTATTCATAATCAAATAACATTATTTTTCTACCAAAATCTTTAAAAAACAAATTATGTTATATAAAAATAAATGAATCTCTTTCTACCTATTAAAATCCAAAAATCCTTAATCCATTTATTTTCTTCTATCACTCGTTACTTTTCTCTCAAAATTTACTTTTAGGTTTGTTTACATTAGTAAAGGCTTAAAACTCAAGCAAGAAAGAACTATGGGAATACCAGAGGAGTTGCATAAAAAAATATTTTCTCAAGCTTGTTAGACATGCTTGTTTACATTATGAACCCAAGGATTAACTCAATTGGTACATGCAGTCACCTTTAAAAAAATGACATTCGGTATAACAAATCTCAGCATCTGCATACCCTTCCTTTAGGAATAACCCAGCCTGATTTGAAGCAAAAGAAGACACAGAGAAGAAAACCAATTGCTGCTCCAATTCCAAAGTTCCAATCCATAATCTTCATCTTTTTACCAGGGGACACAACTGGATGAATCTGTTTTCTTTGACATGGTGCGACTAGTCTAGGACAGAGAGCCTGGTTCCCATCAAAGCTTGAATCAGGGAATGTCATGAATTGACCTCCTGAAGGTGTATCCCCGTAAAGCCTATTGTATGATACATTGAATACAGACAAAAAGCTGAGATGTACCAGAGAATAAGGTATTTCACCGGAGAGATTGTTACAAGATAAATCTAATACTTCCAAGCTTGTCATCCCTGAGATACTGTCTGGAATGCTTCCTGAAAGGTTGTTCTCTTCCAAATTCAATACATGAAGGTTCTTCAAGTTCCCAAAGCTTGGCCAGATTGGTCCAGTAAACTTGTTATGACTTAAATCAATAGTCGGTGGGAAGTTGCATATATTGTCATATACCAAGCGTGGCCTACCTTGCTCTTTGCTTTTTATGAGAGAGATGTGTTCACATGATTCTTTCAGTAGAGCAGTTTTGTGGACAAGGTTTTCTAGTCCAGTTAAACTTTCCGGTATCTCCCCGGAAAAGGAATTGTTAGACAAGTCCAAGTAAAAGAGATATTCGAACTTGCCTATCCGAGAAGGAAGGGAACCTCCCAATGAATTCCATGACAGATCCAGCAATTGCAACATTTTAGAACTACTCAACCAAATTGGAAGAGAACCTCTCAGGTGATAAAATGGAATATAAGTGCCGTAAGACTCGTGAATTGCAGATTCACATTGCTAGGCATTTCTTCCTGGTAAAAGTTCAAACCAAGGTCCAATATAGTCAAATTTTTGCAGTGTTGTAGTATATCCAGTGCTGTGGATATATTATTGATGCTGGTGTTTCCGAGCGAGAGGAATTCCAGTGCATGCAGATTTCTAAACTCAAATGGAACTACACCACCGAGTTTGTTGCGTGCAAGATGCAGAACTGTCAAGCTCTGGCAAGAGGATAGACTAGCAGGAACTGGCCCCTGGAAATTGTTAGAACCGAGATGAAGTGAGGTGACTTGGGCCATTGCAGAACAATTTATTCTGATTGGACCGTCAAGACTGTTGTTGTGCAGATCGATCCTCAAAAGTGGAGCCGAATTCACCAAAGAAGCAGGCAATAATCCAGTTAATCTATTTGAGCTGGCAGAGAAGGATTCTAGCTTTCTCAGTCTCCCAAAAACGTCTGGAAGACTTCCACTAAAGTCATTCAAGGAGATATTCAATTCAACAAGGTTAGAAAGGTTCCCAATTCCGTCCGTAACTCAGTGGCCCCGAAAACTGATTTTGTTGAAGGTGCAGAACTCGGAATGTTGTAGCCGGAACAAATTCTCAGGGAAAGTTCCTGACAGACCATTTCCATTAAGGAAAACATACTGCAATGAAGTACAATTCTCCAAATATATCGAACCTTCTCCGAAGAAGTTACGTGCAAGATCAAGATATTGGATATGAGATGAACTTGTGCAGAATTGCATGCTGATGAAGCTAGAGAAATAATTCTTTGAGAGATCCAAGTACTTAATTGATGGTAAATGAATTGCAGAAGGAAGTGGACCGACGAGATAATTGTTACTCAAGTCAAGGACTTCTAGGTTCCGAAAACGAAACAAGTTGGCAGGAATTTTACCATGGAGAGAATTAAGCGAGAGGTTCAGGATTCTGAATTGCTCCAATCCCACCAAACTCTCACATATAGTGCCTGTAAGTCTTTTGTTCCCAAGCTCTAACCCGACCACTCTTCCATATATAACAGAGGAATTGTCACAAGTGATGCCTGTAAATGAGCAGCAGTTGGAGCTGCTCCAGTTCCACCCGCCAATATCCTGTTCTAAACATTTGGTGAAACCTTTGAGGGCCGTTAAGTCATTCATATGGCATGCTGGTTCTTGAGATGCCTGTATCATCTGCTGAAGCATGACAGCCAACAAAATGAAAACCAAAGACATAGTTGGGACGCCCATGAAGGAGCTATTATTGTTTTTTTTACTGTGTCCTGATGAAGGTATGGTATCTATTATTATTTAGTTAATGTTGATACAGGGCTTAACAATATAAAAGTATAGAGGAAAGAGAATGACTGCTGAGGAGGTTGATTCACCAGTCGAGACCAAGAGTTGGAGATTATGGAGAATAACTATGAAGAGAGTTTGAATGTTGAGGGCTGGAAGAATGTTAACAGAGTTTAGGCTTACTGTTCTTGAAGGGTTCCCACTTCATTATGGAATCGTAAAAGAGATATCTTTGATAGGACAAGGATATCTACGATAGGATAAATCTTTTTATTCATGTTTCCAATTAAAATTAAACCATCTATTGTCCGGTTAGTCTACTAAGAGGGTGATCTCACATGTGACCACCGGACTTCCTTGTGGTAAATTTACTGTTTAAGCGTCTTCTAAGCTTGCCACATGTTTGTCATGGATGGGGCTACAACTCTGACCTTGCATTGACTGAATCAACTTATGTTTTCCTTTATTTTTTGGGGGCTTTCCCACGTAATGTTTTGAGGAGGCAAAGCTCCATGACTTTTTCAGAGCTCGGACGATCCATCGCTGTTGCTTCTTTATTACAAATGTAACATGTACAGGATGATGTTGATGATGATGATGTTACCCTGGAGCAATATATTGCTATATTGATGTGGTTTTCAAGTCAACTGCCAAGCATAAAACGTTAGCTCTTGAAAAGTCTAAATAAGGTTAGAGGATGAGATTCCAAAGATGAAATCAGGTTGCAGTGACACGCAAAGCAGAAGTTTCAAGTAGGCTTCATAGCATTACTCTAATTGACTATTTCAAAATTTAATATATATATATTTTTAGTACATTATTCACTATTTTAAATTTTTTTCTAATTTCACGTTTAACTTATACTCACTAAATTAATAATATTTCCTACTCATTTGTCGGATTTAGTAATCTCAAATCACTGTTCCGACATCACTAAAAATTAGGCTGTTACAAGAAATTTGTGTTTGAAAGCTCAAAAACAGAAGCAAATCTTATAAACAAATTGAGAGAACAAATTGGCAACTCTCATTCCTTGAATAGTTCAAATTACATATACATAAGTAGAAGGATTAGATTGAAAGAAAACAACGCTTGCTTGTGCAAGTGTCTAAGCTGTAAAATCAGCTAAATGTCAACCTAAAACTAGTACTAAAAAACAGCTAATTCCATAATTAAACCTTAGCTGAACAAGAAGAAATGATTACATCCAAACTAACAAAAGTCAACTACAACAAAAAATCCATCAATCGAATTACATTCTGGACAAAAGCATGCTGCTGATTCTTTTGCTTGGTCACTTGCATGCTGGTGCATGGCTGCATGTTGGTTTGCATGCTGCTGTAGTTGCCACCTTTGAACACAAGCTCACGATAGATCGAATTTTGATATATTTTAGACTGGAACGAACTTCAATATATAAACAACATAATTCACCCCTTGAAGAGTAAAAAGAAATGTATCTGACTGAGCATTGTGAAAGCCATGAGATGGAAGAAAATAGTGAAAGTTACAAGATAGAAGCAAAAGTTCCAGGCAGTGGCTGTTAAGGTAAATATATTACCTCTTCTTATAAAGTTGCTAAATTAGAAGCATATTAGAACTTTAATAGCCTGCTTTACAGGTTTTCATTGATCAATAAACTCCTTGAAACATTAGTAAAGACTTAAAACTAAGCAAGAAAGAACCATGGGAATTGCAGAGGAGTTGCAGAAAAAAGATTTTCAAATCTAGTTTCTCAAGCTTGTCTATAAATATGCTTGTTTGCATTATTAGCCCGAGGCTTATCTCAATTGGTACATGCAATCACCCTTAAAAAATGGCATCCTGCAGATATTACAGTTCAAATCTCAGTATCTGCATATCCTTCCTTTAGGAAAAACCCAGCCTAATTTGAAGCAAAAGAAGACAGTGAGAAGAAAACCAGTTGCAGCTCTGTTGGAGCTAAGTGCAACAAATAGCAAGGTTCAACAATAAGCTTGCCAAGCAAGAATCGAGACTTGCGGCAGAAACAAAGAAGAAAAATGAAATAAATTTTAAGCAAAGCTAAAATAGAGAGTATATGGATGAAATCTTGATTGAATTCATTCATTTTTTTTTAAAATGGCATAAAGCCTATTTATACAAGCTTACAACTTGACAACTTAGTTGGAATACAACTAAGTTTCATCATTACATCCACTTAAAATAAATCACCACCTACTACCACTAACAAACTTAGTTGGAATACAACTAAGTTTCATCATTACATCCACTTAAAATAAATCACCACCTACTACCACTAACAAACTTAGTTGGAATACAACTAAGTTACATCATTACATCCAAATAATAATAATAATAATAATAATAATAAAACATGTGATTGCTACATGCTAACCATTGCTTCAATACTCCTCCTTGGTTTGCATGGAGCAAACACCTAGCTTCCTTTTTAGACATTCGAACCTTGTAACATTAAGGGCTTTAGTCAAAATGTCTGCAAGTTGATCCTCAGAATTACAATGGATCAGCTTCACTTCCTGAGCTTGCTCCATTTCTCGAACAACATGCAACTTGATGCTGAAATGCTTTGTTCTTCCATGGAACACTGGATTTTTAGCAATTGCAACTGAAGATTGGTTGTCACAGAAGATCTCAGTAGCTTCCTTTTGATGCACTTTCAAATCAGCTAAGATTTTCCTTAGCCAAATGGCTTGGTTGACAGCACTTGCAGCTGCCACATATTCTGCTTCAGCAGTAGATTGAGCCACGAGACTTTGCTTCTTCGAGCTCCAGCAAAACATGGCTGAACCAAGGTTGAAAGCATACCCTGAGGTGCTTTTCATGTCATCTATCGAGCCAGCCCAGTCACTATCAGTGTAGCCAACCAGCTTCAGATTTCCTTCCTTGCTGTACCTTAAACCATAGCTCAAAGTGCCTTTGACATATCTAAGCACTCTCTTAGCAGCTTGTAAATGCTTTTTATTGCAACAATGCAAGAACCTTGAGAGCAATCCTACAGCATACATTATGTCTGGTCTAGTGGCAGTTAAATATAACAGACAACCAACTAGACTTCTGTAGGTTGTTTCACAAACCTTCTCAAAATCACCTTGGCTCGATAGTTTTTCTCCAACAGCAACAGGTGTTTTAGTTGCTTTACTGTTTTGCATGGAGAACTTGGTCAGAATCTTTGTGGCAAAGTTTCTCTGACTTAGAAATATCCCATTTTGTGCTTGAGTCACCTCCATTCCAAGGAAATAAGACATTTCCCCTAGATCAGACATTTCAAATACTTCTTGCATCTTGGTCTTGAAATCGACCAGCACTGCTCGATCTCCTCTTGTCACAAGCAGGTCATCAACATATAAGGATACAATGAGCTGTGTTTGTGTCCCTTGCTTCTTGACATACAGTGTTGGCTCACTCTTGCTTCGATCGAATCCCAAATTAGTCAAGTAGCCATCGATTCTGCTGTACCAGGCCCTTGGAGCCTGTTTTAAGCCATATAAGGCCTTCTTCAGTTTGTAGACCATATGATCTCTGCCAGCTATCTCAAACCCTTGTGGTTGTTCAACATAGATCTCTTCATCTAAGAAACCATTCAGAAAGGCTGATTTCACATCGAGTTGATGGATCTTCCACTCGAGCTGTGCTGCTAAGGCAATCAGTAATCTGATGGTGTCTAGCCTGGCCACTGGTGCAAAGGTCTCCAGGTAGTCCAGGCCATACCTCTGACTGAACCCCTTGACAACTAGCCTTGCTTTCAGTTTGTTCAAGGTACCATCAGCATTTTGCTTGGCTTTGTACACCCATTTCACCCCAATTATCTTCCTTTTGACTGGCCTTTCAACTAATTCCCAGGTCTGGTTCTTCTCAATCATGCTAATCTCCTCAGCCATTGCCTGCTTCCACTCTTGCTGAGCTTCAGCCTCTTCAAAATTGCTTGGTTCAGCTATGGCTACATGAGCTCTTTCATAAATCTCAGTCAATGGTCTTGTTCCTCTAACTGGTTCATCATCAATGTCCATTTCAGGAACATTTTGATCTGGCTCAGCTTGATCTGCTGCAAGTCCTTCTGAAACTTCCTCAGGTTCATGTTTTTCCCAGTTCCAACATGACTTTTCATCAAATACCACATCCCTACTGACTAACACTTTCTTTGTTGAAGGATCCAAGATCCTATAGCCCTTCTTAACAGTGCTGTAGCCCACCAAAATACCAGGTCGAGCCCTTTCAGACAATTTGTCCCTTTTGACAGCAGGTACATGAGCATAACAGATGCATCCAAAGACCTTCAGATGAGCCAGTGATGGCTTGAATCCAAACCAGGCTTCGAATGGAGTCTTCTGATCCAAGGCCTTGGTTGAAAGCCTATTTTGAATGTAGTTTGCAGTGTTAACTGCCTCTGCCCATAGTGCTTTAGGCAGATTCTTCTGAATCATCAAGCACCTGGCCATATCCATCAAACTCCTATTCTTCCTTTCACTTACACCATTTTGCTGAGGTGTATATGTGTTGGTAAGTTGATGTTTGATGCCTGCCTTATCACAGAAGGCTTGGAACTGAGCTGAGGTGTACTCAGTCCCATTATCAGACCTTATGGACTTCAGCTTGCAACCTGTTTCAGTCTCAGCAGCAGTCTTGAACTTCCAAAACACTGAGGCCGCCTCTGATTTCTGTTTTAGGAAGTAAAGCCAGTAATATCTTGAAAAATCATCAATGAACAGTATGAAGTACCTGTTTCCACTTAATGACTCAGTCCTCATAGGGCCACACACATCAGTGTGCACCAGTTGGAGTTTTTCAGAGGCTCTCCAGGCTTGATTCGAGGGAAATGGGAGTCTGGCTTGCTTTCCTAGCTGACACACTTCACACACATCATCATGATCCACTGAGTTGATGAAGTTTTCAGCCAAGTCCTCTCTGACCATTCGAGCCATCGATCTGAAGTTGGCATGTCCCAGTCTTTGATGCCAAAGCTTGGATTCATCTGATGTGACTGTGTAGGCAATGTCTGACTCCCTGGTCCAGTCAACTACAAAGCTCTTATTAGCCATAGGAACTGCCATCAGCTTGGATCCACTTGGATCATTGATTTGGCATTGGTTGTCTTTGAACACAACAGAATAACCTTTCTCTAGCAACTGAGCTATGCTGAGCAGGTTTCTGTCAATTTCAGGCACCAAAAGCACATTTGAAATCACTTTGGCACCTGTGGGGGTGCATATCAGCACATCACCCTTGCCTTCAGCTTGAATAAAATGTCCATTTCCTATCTTGACTTTAGTTCTGCAGCTTCTGTCTAAAGACTTGAAGATTGCAGCATCAGGTGTCATGTGGTTGGTGCATCCACTGTCTAGAAGCCAACCAGATGAGAACCTTTCTTGAGCAGCTGAGCATAACACAGCAAAGACTTGCTCCTCTTGGTCACTGTCCTCCTTAGCTACTTGAGCCTCAGCTTTCTTCTGTTGAAACTGACTCTGCCTTGATTTGGCCTTGCTCTTGCAGACTCTCTCAACATGACCCTTCTTTTTACAATGCTGACATACAGCATCTGGATTGAACCAGCATTTTTCTTTTGGATGACCAGCCCTTCTGCAGTGCTTGCAAGTCTGACCCTTTTTTCTTGCAACATCAGTCCTTGGCTTGTCTCTCCAGGCCTTCTTGCCTTTGTAGGCAGTGTTTGTTCTTACCTGAAAGGCACCTTCTTGATGCTCCTCCAGTCTGCTTGCTCTTCTTTTCTCTTGAGCATATAAAGCATTGATCAACTCTGTCAGGGAGATGGTGTACAGGTCCCTTGAGTCCTCGAGAGATGAGATTTTTGCCTCATACCTCTCGGGCAGAGTTGTAATAACCTTCTCCACTATCCTAGCTTCCTTGAGCTGCTCTCCAAGGAGCCTTATGCTGTTAACCACAGCCATAATCCTGTCAGAGTACTGCTTGATAGTTTCTTCTTCCTTCATCTTCAAATTCTCGAAATCTCTCCTTAAGTTCAGCAACTGTTGCTGCCTTGTCCTCTCTGTCCCTTGAAACTCCTCTTGCAACTTGTCCCAGGCTTGTTTTGGTGATTCACAGGCCATAATCCTTGTGAAAATCACATCTGACACTGAGTTCTGGATGCAAGACATGGCTTTGTGCCTCTTGGTCCTCTCATCAGCATGCTGCCTGATTTGAGCCACTGTTGGATTGCCTCTAAGTGGCTCTGGTTCAACATCTGAGTTGACTACCTCCCACAGATCGAAAGCTTGTAGGTAGGTCTTCATTTTAACCACCCATATGTGGTAGCCTTCTCCATTGAAGACTTGAGGTGCAGCTGGTGAAAAGCTTGATGAAGCCATGAATTTGTATAACAGATCCCTTAAGAAATAGGCTCTTGATACCAATTGTTGGAGCTAAGTGCAACAAATAGCAAGGTTCAACAATAAGCTTGCCGAGCAAGAATCGAGACTTGCGGCAGAAACAAAGAAGAAAAATGAAATAAATTTTAAGCAAAGCTAAAATAGAGAGTATATGGATGAAATCTTGATTGAATTCATTCATTTTTTTTTAAAATGGCATAAAGCCTATTTATACAAGCTTACAACTTGACAACTTAGTTGGAATACAACTAAGTTTCATCATTACATCCACTTAAAATAAATCACCACCTACTACCACTAACAAACTTAGTTGGAATACAACTAAGTTACATCATTACATCCAAATAATAATAATAATAATAATAATAAAACATGTGATTGCTACATGCTAACCATTGCTTCAATAAGCTCCAATTCCAAAGTTCCAATCCACAATCTTCATCTCTTTACCAGGGGACACAAGTGGAGGAATCTGTTTTCTTTGACATGGTGCCAGTAATCTAGGGCAAAGAGCCTGGTTCCCGTCAAAGCTTGATTCAGGGAATGTCATGAATTGACCTCCTGAGGGTGTATCCCCGTAAAGCCTATTGTATGACACCTTGAATACAGATAAAAAGCTGAGACGTGCTAGAGAATGAGTATTTCGCCAGAGAGATTGTTACGAGACAAATCCAATACTTCCAAGCTTGTCATCCCTGATATGCTATCTGGAATGCTTCCTGAAAGGTTGTTCTCTTCCAAACTCAAATCATAAAGGTTCTTCAAGTTCCCAAAACTTGGCCAGATTGGTCCGCTAAACATGTTATGACTTAAATCAATAGTCGGCGGGAAGCTCCATATATAATTGTATGCCAAACGTGGCCTACCTTGCTCTTTGCTTTACACCAGTGTGAACTGTTCAGATGATTCTTTCAGTAGAGCAGTTTTGTGGACAAGGTTTTCTAGCCCAGTTAAACTTTCCGGTATCTCTCCGGAAAAGGAATTGTTAGACAAGTCCAAGTAAAAGAGATATTCGAACTTGCCTATCAAAGAAGGAAGGGAACCTCCCAATGAATTTCATGACAGATCCAGCAATTGCAACGTTTTAGAACTACTCAACCAAATTGGAAGAGAACCTCTCAGGTGACAAAATGTAATAATAAGTGCCTTAAGACTCGTGAATTGCAGATTCACATTACTAGGCATTTCTTCCTGGTAAAAGTTCAAACCAAGGACCAATGTAGTCAAATTTTTGCAGTGTTGTAGTATCTCAAGTGCTGTGGATATATTATTAATGCTGGTGTTTGCGAGAGAGAGGGATTCCAGTGCGTGCAGATTTCTAAACTCGAATGGAACTACACCACCGAGTTTTACCCTAAATCTAATTATTTTTTACTTCCGTCATATGGAGGCTTAATATAACCAAAATTCAAAATAATTCAACAATAAGTTGAGTGAGTCATTTTTCATCTAATTTTTTACTGCCATTAAATCTTAAAATAATATTTGGTACCTAAACTTGACACTTTTTCCTAATTTGGTACCTAATTTTTTTTACCCAAATTAGTACCTGAACTTGATATTTTTCCTAATTTGGTACTTAAATTTTTTTTGGACCCAAGTTAGTACCTGAACTTGGCATGTTTTCCTAATTTGGTACCTAAACTTTTTTTTTAGATTCAATTTGGTACTTAAATTTATTAAATATTAAAAAAATTACGCAAAACAATAACGGTGTTGAAATTTTTTTGTTATGCTACAAAAGTAGTCAGTTTTAGAGAAAATTCATTAAACGAATTAATATTAAAAAAATATTAGATACCAAATTAGGAAAAAGAGTCGAGTTCAAGTACTAAATTGGACCTCAAAAAGTTTAAGTACCAACTTAAAGAAAAAGTGTCAAATTTGAGTATCAAATTGGACCGAAAAAAGTTTAAGTATCAAATTAAGAAAAATTACCAAGTTTAAAAACCAAATATTATATTAAGCTTTAAATTTATATTGATGGCGCAGATGAATTAAAAATATGATAATATAAATAGTTTAATTAATTTTTAAATTTTGTAAATTTAAAATTATTCAGATATTATAAAATTATAAAAATTATAAAAAAATAAAAATTACTTTTGAAAAATGTTTTACTTATCCTACCACCCACCATTGGCTAAAGGCATATGACAATGGACAGTGTGTTGGTTATCCGTAAGTTGTCAACTAAAAAGTAAGAAAAAATTATGGTGCGTTATTTTCTGGAATTTTGAATGAATATATATTATATATATTATATATATATTTGGGTGAAAATAAAAAGCGGATTTAGTACATGACTGGTGCAATAGGAAAATGTGTTCTTCGACTTGCAGGCGAACTGAAGTTGAAGGCTTGCAGCAGCAAAAGTTCCAGACAATTGCTCTTAAAGTAAATATCTTACCTAAACTAGAAGCATATTAGAACTTTAATAAACTCCTTGAAACATTAGTAATGACTTAAAACTAAAACAAGAAAGAACCATGGGAATAGCAGAGGAGTTGCATAAAAAAAGATTGCCAAATCTAGTTCATGAATAGAAAATTTTTCATGAAATTATTCAAAAGAGATGATTGTTTCTCAACTGCTAATACTTATGGGATCATATTCAAATTGCATAAGATAATTTGATATAACTAACTCATCAACAATCGTGTGTAACTCATTAAGATAGTGAGTGATAGGGTTAGCACCTTTAAAATTTTGTTTGAGAGTCTCATGCAAATTATATACCCGAGACTCAACGAGCATTTTCTGACGTGGCTATGATTGTAACGATCGTTGAATCAACAGATGCCATGATAGCATGATAGACAAGACTGTCTTGCCACAGCCAAGATTGGTACTCTGGATCGGTTAGTTGCGGACATGGTAGAATCCCTTCAATGTAAGACAATAAATCGTAACTAAGGAAGAGTAGATCACTTTGGGCTTTTCAACAAGGCAGTTGGCACTACCGATCAACTTAATGGGTAATTGGAACCCCATGTTAATAGAAATATACGAACCAATTTGCGTGAAGTGATTGACAACATAGGAAGTGGGTAGAACAGAGGGATGATTGATGGGGGGTTGACGGTGGTTTGGTTAATGTTGGTGGCTGATGTAGGTGTGGCTGTTTTGGTGGTTGAATTTTCGGTATTTGTGATAAAAAGAAGAGGGAAAAAATATTGCGAGGGATCAAGAAAATTTAATAAATGATTAATTATAATGAATTTTTACAATTATATTCTTTTCGTAAAACTATTTATAAAAGAAAGAGATGATTAATTATATTCTTTTCATAAAACTATTATCTTAAAATTTATTTTACTTTTCTTTCCTTAGTCCCCCCAAATTGGGATAAATAGAAATTTTAACTCTCAAGGAAAAACAAGGAATACTTAACTTCCCTTACTTTATCTAATCGAGGGAAAGGATTTTCGTTTTTTTTCCACTCCCAACTTCCAATCCATACTTAGGCTTAATTTTTTTTTCAATAGGTTTTGGTTAAACAATTTAACGAAAAAAAAAAGCAAGAATTTTCGTAAATTATTTGCATCATTGATCAATAGGTCAAATAGGTATGTTTACATCATCTATCATTTGGGTTCGGGTTTTTTACCTACGTAGTATTTAAAGAAAAAACTAAAATAATATAACATTAAAATTATATACGGGAATGGTATAGGCAGGATGGTGCCACCTATGGTAGAGGCAAGACCACTCTACCACTGACACAATCTGTTAAAAAAACAAGTAAAAAAAGAGTATAAAACAAGTAAAAAATTAGTATAAAGTTGAAACAAAAAAGCTGAAACACACTGGTGGTGTGCCTGCCACAGGCGGCACCGGTGGTGCCAGTGCCAGTGGCGACACCGCTGGCCGGATGTGACCACTCGGTGACGGGGGGTTTGGGGGGTTTTGGCTTGTTCCCCTTTGGGACTATATATTATGGTCCCCTAACTCATTTGGGGAGAAGAAAGGGGAGAAAAGAAAGAAGAAAAGAAGAAGGAGCAACCAAACAGACATGAAGGAAGGGAAGAAAAAAAAAAAAGAAAAAGAAAAAGAAAAAGAGAAGGAGAAAAGAGGGAAGGAAGGAAAAAGAAGGTTTTAAAGGGCTTTTTTTTAAAGCAAGTATTTATTGTTGATTTTAATTTAATTTAATTTAGATTTAATTTTTAATTTTATTTTTTTGCAAGGTGTTGTTATTTGATTAAAAAGATATATATTAAGGTATGTTTGTATTTATTTTATATTTTTATTCATTCATTTCTAATTTATTTTTAATTTTTATTGAAGTCAAAAAACTTATGTATGTTATATGTAAAGATCGTTTTATCATTATTATTTTATGTAACTTATTTGTTAAGTATGTTTTAGATATATTTTTTATAAAATTTCTTTGGCATGTTATATTCTGATTTTTTATTTTATTTTTATATGATATGGTTTTTATACTATTTTACAGAAATAGTATAAAAAAGAAAATATGAAAAAAATATCTTAATGAAAAAATAGAATATGAAAAAAATACAATAAAATAAGAAAAATAGTATAAAATAATATAAGAATAAAATACGAAAATAGTATATTTTAAAAAATAAAATCCAAAAATTTTAAAAATATAAACAAAGGGACAAAATTAGGGTTATTTAAAAAAACACTAAAGTAATACATTTATGTACTAAAATACGATAAAAATGAAATACGAAAATAGTATATTTTAAAAAATAAAATCTAAATATTTTAGAAATAAAAATAATAAATGGACAAAATTAGGGTTATATAAAAAACACTAAAGTAATACATTTATGTACTAAAATAAGATAAAATAAAATACGAAAATAGTATATTTTAAAAAATAAAATCATAATATTTTAGAAATACAAATAATAAAGGGACAAAATTAGGGTTATAAAAAAAACACTAAAGTAATACATTTATGTACTAAAATAAGATAAAAAATAAAATACGAAAATAGTATATTTTAAAAAATAAAATCTGAATCTTTTAGAAATACAAATAATAAAGGGACAAAATTAGGGTTATATAAAAAAAACTAAAGTTATACATTTATGTACTAAAATAAGATAAAAAAAATAAAATACGAAAATAGTATATTTTAAAAAATAAAATCCGAATATTTTAGAAATACAAATAATAAAGGGACAAAATTAGGGTTATATAAAAAACACTAAAGTTATACATTTATGTACTAAAATATTAGATAAAAAATAAAATACGAAAATAATATATTTTAAAAAATAAAATCCGAATATTTTAAAAATACAAATAATAAAAGGACAAAATTAAGGTTATATAAAAAAATACTAAAGTTATACATTTATGTACTAAAATAAGATAAAAAATAAAATACGAAAATAGTATATTTTAAAAAATAAAATTCGAATATTTTAGAAATACAAATAATAAAGGGACAAAATTAGGGTTATATAAAAAAACACTAAAGTTATACATTTATGTACTAAAATAAGATAAAAAAATAAAATACTAAAATAGTATATTTTAAAAAATAAATTCATAATATTTTAGAAATACACCTATTCAATTTGGTCCTAATTCATCAATTTTCATTGGTTTCTAGATCATTCCACCCTTAAAATATTTGCACTATTAGTCCTTCAACTTTTTTATATTTACACTTTAATCTCTCAAATTTTAAGTATTTACTCTTGGGGGCTTCTAAATGGCAATTAGACCCTTTTTATTGAGGTGGCCGGCTAAGGGAGACAAGATTGGTCAAAAAGCCATATTTTATGGGATTTAAATACTTATACCTAATAAAACATAATAGTTATTTTTCAAATAACATATTGTTTTATTTCTTATTTAATATTTCAATTTAATTTTAATAATGCATACTTTACCCGGGTAAAGTATGTATTAGCAGATTCACTAATATGATTATATATATATTTACACATGTTTCACGTTACAAAAACAAAAATTTAAATACTTATACCTAATAAAACATGTATGTCATTACAATAATAGTTATTTTCCAAATAACATATTGTTTTATTTCTTATTTAATATTTCAATTTAATTTTAATAATGAACACTTTACCCGGGTAAAGTATGTATTAGCAGATTCACTAATATGATTATATATATATTTACACATATTTCACATTACAAAAACAAAAATTTAAATACTTATACCTAATAAAACATGTATGTCATTACAATAATAGTTATTTTCCAAATAGCATATTGTTTTATTTCTTATTTAATATTTCAATTTAATTTATGTACTAATAAATATTTAAAATCCATCAAATATTAAAATTAATAATCGAAATTTATTTTGAAATTGCAGGCATCGCAATGGATTCATTGATCAATAAGGATGTTCCTCACATATGTGACACTGTTAATAAGACGGTAAAATATTGTTATTTGTTAATCACGGGTTCCATTAAAAAAAGATCTACGTAATTTAAGGAAATAAATTATATTATTATAACTATTTTTTGTAATTTAACACTGTCAGGACTCGTACCACGTATTAAGGGGCCGGGTGAATGGTTTACGATATCCACCAGATGCACGACTGATGCCGTACTTGGAGCTAGCTGGATTCGGGTCAGCAGCATTGACCCGGACGTTTGATTTGCGGTATGATTTAATATCCGCATTGGTCGAGCGTTGGCGACCGGAGACCCACACTTTTCATTTGCCGTGTGGGGAGTGCACTGCCACTCTGGAGGATGTTGCATTGCACTTTAAGCTCTCAATCGACGGGGATGCTGTCACGGGCGTAAGTGCGATAGCTGAGCCGGCTGCACTTTGTTATAGCCTACTAGGAGCCTCACCCGGCGATGCTGATTCTACTTTTTTGGAGTTGAAATTTACATAGCTAAAAGCCATTTTTCAGCATTTATCGGTTAATGCCACTGAAGAAGAATTGGTGTGCGCAGCTCGAGCGTACATTATGCATATCATAGGGGGTGTATTGATGCCCAATTCCAACAACAACAAGGTTCGTATCCAGTATTTACCTCTGTTAGCTGATTTGCGTAATGTTCACTCATATAGTTGGGGTTCCGCAGTTCTCGCTATGTTGTATCGTGAGCTTTTTCGGACGACAAAGTCTGATACCGTAGACATGGGTGGATGCTTTGTATTGTTGCAATCATGGGCTCTTTATCGGATGCCATTCTTGGCATCGGTTAGTCACCAACCATACGTATTCCCGCTAGTTAACATGTGATAAAATTTAACTTGTTAGCAATTGACAATTTCTTTATAATGATACTATTCTAACGATACTATATTTACTTGAAAATTATTTTCATAGATGGAGTATTTATCAGGGTATCGGGAGGTCGTACACTGTCCCGATATATCGTTTAATGATTGAACAACATGCCGATGAAGGGGTAAGCTATTCAAATATTCGTGACATGTAATTGCTTTGTATATCTTACTCGAACGGTGTTAAATTTTAACCATGGTATTAATCATACAGTTTATATGGATACCATATCGTAGACCAGAAATTGAGGCTATTATACCCTCGTCTGCCTACGTTGATTCTCAATTGTGGTGTATTAATGCACCAATTACCAGTTTCAATGTAGTCGAATGGTACCACGGGGATCGAGTACTACGACAGTTTGGTTGCATCCAGTATATCCCGGATCTGCCAATGTAGGTGGGGGAGGTTCACGGCATCAACAAGAGATGGAAACATGGACAGCATTAAGGGGTTACGCATCGGAGCTTTGTTGCGGTGTGGAAGAATCGGATGGCTCGAAGACCTCGGATGGATATTTGTTCCGATTTGCGACCATCGTTAGAGTACATACAATGGTACTCGAGTATGGGGAAGTCATATTTACTTGGTGGGCAGTCGACTATAATCCCCCTGCACGTGCAGCGATTTGGGGCATACGAGCCAGTGGCCGATATAGAGCCCGATCCACAGCCAGATCCCGAGCTTGACCCAGAGCCGGAGGCCGAATCTGAGCAATCGTATTCACATTCGGCTAATACTTCTTATCATCCAGATTTCCAGAGTAATGACTATTTACCGGGCTCGTCATCGCATTCACATTCGGCCGATACTTCTTATCATCCAGATTTATTGGACAATAACTATTTCCCGGGCTCGTCAGGGGGCGGATACCATTACGGGTTTAATATCTTTGGGTCGTACCCACCGCAGGATAGCACTTTTCCCGGCTCATATCCACCTCATTATAGCACTACCCCTGGCCCCTATCCGCTGCAGTACTCCACTCCTATTGGGTTGCATCCACCGTAGCATGGCACTCCTCCCGGCTCAAGTTCATCGATGCCATTCGATCCATATGATTTTTGTTCTATGTATCGGACACCCTCACCTGCGACTGAAGAGGATGTTGGTCGTCACAATCACCCATAACGTGAATGTCGACCTCCGCAGAAATATACCCCTAGGACCACACCATCAATTTTAGGGGGTCTCTTGGGGTTTTGATATTAAAAAAAGTTTGTATTTTTTTGATATATTTAATTAGATTAATTGGAACTTTGAAAAGTGGAACAATATTTGACCATAATGTAAATTAGATTAATTTGGATATTTTTTAACATTAAAACACTAAAACTTGCAACAAATCTAGTCTACTAATATAAATTAAATAGCTTACAACATTAATCAAATTGGAACAAACTTTGCAATATAATTTTTTTATATAAATTAAATACATTACAACATAAGCTCAATTCCTACCGGATCGTGATTATTGTCCAACATGATAGTTTCGCTGCGAGCATTTGTTCCGGGAATAACCAGCTAACCTGCATAATCCACAACGCTTACCGTCAAATTTCTCCCTAATGTCCATTTCATTGTGAATCCTGGATGATTGCGGATGACCTCTCGGATTCCTGCGTAGCCCTCTGTCTGAGACAAGCTCAAAAGTCGTCAGAGGCACTCCTACGTAGACAGGTCAGGCAAGACGGGGAACTCATTTTCCCGGACACGTAACGTACGCTCAAGTGTGTATACATCATCGATAAATTGTTCAATATTAAGGTTTACTTTAGCACACGCTGCCACGACATGCACACATGGATAATGAAGTATTTGGAATCTCTTGCAATCGCACTGTCTGTTCCGGAGATCAACTCTATAGGACCTAGGTAGTATGTCGGGTCGACGACCAATGGTCTCCGTAACACGAAACGTTTCAAGGCGTCTTGAATATATCTCTACATTCATCGACCTCACCATCCGATGGTTTACAACCATTGCATCTCTAACATCTTCGACAAACACGTGTCCTACCTCCATCTGGTTGACTTGTTGCTGACCCATTCTTGGCATCAAAGTAGCCAACCTGTAGAATGTAGTCGAGAAGACAGATGAAATTGGAAGATGTCGTGTTTTCAACAACACAGCGTTGACCCCCTCCACTAAGTTTGTGGTCATCTGACCATAACGAAAGCCCTAGTCAAAACTTTGAGCCATGGCTCCATAGTACCCAACCACTGTCGAAAAGATGTATTCGTTTGACCCTCCATGTCACTCTCAAGTCAAATCATTCTTTGGCGGAAAATGTGTGGCTCTAGCTCATGGGTTGTATATGTATAAAGAAAAGATAAGTTACAGTATTGCCCTAAAACATTAAAACTTATATTGAAAATATAAGGTAATCATTTACCCATTTTCAAAACTTGTCTCTTCCAGTCTGCATTCTTATAATCTCGATGGAAATTAGCTGCGATATGTCGAATGCAATAAACGGATCTCCATGGTACACCGAAACGTCTAATGGCAGCAATTAATCCTTTCCCTCTATCGGAGATGATACAAATATTATCGTTGCTAATAATATACCTCCGCAGGTTGGTAAGGAAGAATTCCCACGATTTCATGTTCTCTTTATCTACGATGGCAAATGCTATCGGGAGCACGTTCCTGTTACCGTCTTGAGCAACCACAAGAAGTAAGATCTGTGTATATTTTCCATATAGCCAGGTCCCATCCACTTGCACAAACGGCTTGCAGTAGGAAAATGCGCACACACATGGATCAAAAGTCCAGAACATCCGATGAAATTTTTTTTCCTGACTGTAATTGGTCATCCGGGCTGTAATAAGGTCGTGTCTGTAACTCATTACAGTCTCCGGTACGTACTCTTGCATAGCGGCTATCCATCCCTGTAGCTCGTTATACGACGCATCGAAATCCCCATACAATTGCTCCATTATCATCTGTTTAGCTATCCACGCCTTTCGATATGATACTCGATATTGAAATCGTGCCTGTATTTCAGCTATCAGTACTGAAACTTTAATTGTCGGCATGTCATTCACCATTGGCATGATACACGTACAGATAGTTTTGGAATCAAGTTTTCGATGATCTTCTGACATACGTGTTGATGTGCATGTGTGAGGCCCAATAAATTTGCGTATCTCCCACATCTGCGAATTTTGAATAGATGCAGCTCATACCCGCCAATTGCAACCTTCCGCCGACTTCCAACATTCCCCAATATATAATGTCGGTTTAGACACTGCAACTTTGTAATCCACTGATATATTCATGCTATATCACTTAATAGCAAAAACACACTCTTCTTTACTTTCGAATCTCTGGCCTACCAACAACTCCTCAGGTTCCGAACTTACGGCCAGCCGGTGAGCAGGAAATATTTCAGGGTACTCCGGGAACTCAGCTGCATGCGCCGTATCGGGGTCTATGAGCGACATGTGTGGCCCAGGATTATTGTGTATCACAATGCGTCGCATCTGGTTCCCGACTGATGATGCGTTAATGTTTTCATCGTCATTCACGTCTTCATCGTCAATATCATCGGGGACATCGTCCACATTGGGATCAGTATCACTATCGACCTCTTGATCACAAGGATCACTACTATCGTATCCATCATCACCAACCACATTAATATCGGGTGTAACATTAAGATCGATATCGATCCCACGTATAGTCGATTCACTTTCAACGTACGATATTAGAGCCACCATGCACAGTTCTTGAGCTCCGTGTTCTTCAACATATGCATTGAGATCATCATTTTGCTCCATACCGGCTAACTCAGTAAATAAGTGAATCGGTGCATTTTTGTCACTCTCATTCCCACAGTAAAAAGCGATCATCGTCTCCACGTCTTCGTCGTCTACAAGTTCCATTTCGGTGAATTTGATGGGATCTGTCGAAATTAGAAACTTATAAAAAAGTTTCGAGATCCTTCTCCCACAACATCTAACAATTTTTGCGTTAATCATTCCCTTCATATCATCCAACGAGACATTTCTATTAAATCTCATTGCTATTTGTTGCCGACATACAAATATGCATCCAACGGTTTTTGTCAAGATAATTCAATCGAAATAAACGCATACGAAAAACTGATTATCCATATTCAATACTAAATTTGTTAAAAAAATAAACAAAATTTCTCAAAACAATTTCGAACAGCAAATAAATTACTTAAATAAAAAATTAATTAATCAATATGCAATTTTAAATATATTAAAATAAAACATAACATTCACACAAAACGCATAAGTAATCTAAATACAAAACTTACTAAAAAATCACAATAAACAAAATAAAACATAAAAATAACACTAAATAAACTATATTAATACTAACAAAATATTTTTTTCTTATTATAATCTGTTATATTTAAAAATAACAAAAAAATACCTTTAATTTTTTCTTCTCCTTCTTTCTCCCTCTCTTCTCTTCTGTAATCTTTTTTTTTACTGAAATTTTTTTCCTTCTTTCTTTTTTTCAGAAAATCTGTTGTATTTAAAAATAACAAAAAAATACCTTTAATTTCTTCTTCTCCTTCTTTCTCCCTCTCTTCTCTTCTGTAATCTTTTTTTTACTGAATTTTTTTCTTCTTTCTTTTTTTCTTCTGTTCTCCCTCCCTCTCTTCTTCTGGAAGTTTTTCTTTTTCACTGCTGTGTGTTTCGTTTTAACACTGAGGGGTTTAAATAGGGGATTGGGGAGTGGGTGCCACCTCTGCCACATCATCAACTGGTGCCGCCTCTGATAGAGGCAAGACCAGTGTCGCCTCTGATAGAGGCAAGACCGATATTTTTTTTTTCAAATTCATTTTTTTAACAGTTTTTTCAGATTCAATTTTTTTTAACAGATTGTGTCAGTGGCAGGGTGGTCTTGCCTCTGCCATAGGCGGCACCACCCTGCCTATATCATTCTCGTATATAATTTTAATGTTGTATTATTTTAGTTTTTTTTAATACTATGTAGGTAAAAAACCCTTTGGGTTCATTTCTTCATAAATTATAAGTTTGGATACTTTAGTTGATTAATTTTTAATCTATGCTCATTGTGATGTGTAATATAACTTATACTATTTCTACCACTTCACCGACCATTGACAAAAGGTAGATGTGATGATTAGGGCTAACCAAAACTTGATTCGATTCAGAAAAAATTTCGAGTTAATCGAATTGAGTTATTCAATTTTTTCTAGTCAACTTGCATATTTACAAATAACTCAAATAACAAATTGGTATAAATATATTTTTGGTCCCTGACAATTTTGAAAATGAGCTAATTGGTTTCTCTCAACAATTTTTTTTTAAAATTCATTATATTTTTTAAAATTCAAAACATTTAGAAAAAATCCAAATTTTTATTTTTTAAAAAAAATACAAAATTTTTTTAAAAAATTAAAGAATATATAAATAAAGTTAAAATTTTAAAAATATTCTAAAATAATAATTTTGAGACCTATAAAATGGTTCAAGTTTATGATGCTAAGTATTTTTTTCTTATTTTGCTTTGAAAAAATTTTTAAATAATGGTTTCAAGTTTAAGTGCCTAACATGAAATTAATTATATTGTAAACAAGGTTTTAATTTGACTCAAATAACTTCACTCAATTCATCTCGACTCAAATTTCATTTAACTTGACTCAATTCAAAAAAATTTCAAATTAAATTAAAATGATAAAATAAAACTTGTTAACTTGATTAACTCGAACTTTTTTTCACTTGATTCGATCAAATGCTCACCCTAATGGAGATCGACAGTGTTGGTTGTCTCTAATTGGTCACAATAAAAAAACAAAATAGAATTATAATAGGTCATCTTCTGAAAATTTGAAGAAATGGTTTTGTTCCTTACAAAACATAATGAAAACCCTAATATTTCTGTTAAAAATTATTTTGAAGTGAAATCTCAAATTTTCAGTCTTCCAATTCAACTGAAAACAAGTCCGGCTCAAATAGCAATTACTCGAAGCAGTTCTTTTATCTTTTTACACTATTTCGGAAACCCAAGGAGTTGGTCTCACGGATCCCAAAAAAGGGAAAACTTCATAGTCATGTGAACAGTCCTTTCCTTTTATTACATATGGATTGGGGGCTAATGCTACAAGGCCACTAAAATATCATGAGAGAACAGGTCTCAATCTCCAGTAAAAACATAAACACACAAGATATGGGAGGACAACAGTTATGGACTGAATTGAATAAGCAATATAAACCTGCTGAAATGTTAACAAACAGTTGAAAATAGAGCAGTCAAAAAATTAGGCAAAGTTGTAACTATGAAAATTTTCTATGGAAGTAAATTCAATTTGAGCTCAATTGTGTTCCCAAAAAATATTACTTCTTACGACAGTGAAGAATGACATTGAAGGAGTAAGTTTCAATCAGTAGAGGCCCAAAAATTTCCACCAGAATTTTCCAACAACACCCCAGATGATGGCATTAATGGAAGCCATTATAAATCCCATTTTGAATACCTCGGGAAGGTCTACGTATCCGGCTGTCAACAAAAACAAATGAATTCATCAGTTGCCGGTGCAAAATCCGAGTGGACAAAAGTAGGCCTTGTTTGGGCAAAGGCACGGTACTCATATGCATGTGTAAAAAGAGAGGAAAAAAGAGACACACCTCCATAGTAGACAGCTGCCTGACCACTGCTATAATGTGTTAGGGCACCAAAAAGATTGGTGTTGTAAGCAAGAGCCAGTGCTGCTAATATGCCAGGTACTCCAGCGGCCAAATGCATGGCAAGAAAAGCGGAGTATAATGCACCTACATGACCCGTTTGACTTGCAAATAGGTAGTGGATGAAAAAGTATGATGCCTGAAGAACACCCAATGCAGCTGGCCAGCTCAATGAGAGAGATTGAAGGACCTTAGCTACACAACCAGACATCCAGCTCACTATCCCAAGGTTTGTCAATTGGCCTGCCATGCCTACCAAAACAGCAAACCAAGCCAATGTATCCCATGCTGATTTTTCGCTTAAGCAATCATTCCAGTCGAGCACACCTAACAAAAGGAGTATTGACAAACCGATCATTGCAGCCACAGCACTTGGTATACCAAGACTCTCACTGCACATGGTTCAGGAAATATCGACAAATCAGGAAATTGTAAATTACATGTTCTGAAACAAACATCAAACCACAAAATTCATAGCTACAAATTCGCTGCCTATGAGCATGCATGGACATTGACCATAAATGATAAGAAAAATAGTTAGTGCACACGTGCATGCAAGTTACTACTAAGAAACATTTTTATTGCCTTGAACTATAGGAGGGCAATTATGCTTCAATATTTCAAACTCATTTCTAGAAATAAATCATTCCCTCAACATTGGAGTACACAACTGATTGGAGTTTAATTTCATAGATGCATCTACAACTTCCTCTATAATCACATTCTTTTTTTTAAAATAAGCATCATAGGTAATAGTAGATGGTATCCTCGCTGAGCACAGCTTAACAGGAAAGCAAACAAGGTAGTTAATCAAGATATACTTATTCCATTTTTATACAAACATATATTTCATGTAACATATATTTCATGTACACACAAACATAGGACGCAAAGACATCAAATTCTCAGCTCAAATGGAAAGAAAGGTGAATTTGTATGATGAACTGCCACATATGACTTACCCACAGACCCATAGAGCAACTGCAAGAAGCATTGTTCCAACCATGATCCATTCATTTCTAGTGACAGGACCCATGTTCTCTAGTTTCTTTGCTGCCATTGCAGGGGCATCCGGTGTGTCTTTGGTTTCGGGAGGATAAAGCTTGTATAAAATCAATGGAGTAAGCAGTAGAGAAACAAGTGCTGGTAAACTAGCCGCCTTGAACCACGAAACCCAAGGACTTGAAATGACAATCCCAAGCTCCTCTGCTAATTTGAGGCATAGCAAATTCTGAGCTGCAGCAGTCAAGAAAAGAGCACTGGAGTTGCCAGCAGACTGTCATAGACAACCACGAGTAATGCATAAGTCAAAGACCCAAAACTACTAATGCAACTAGGAACAAAGATAATCACAAGTTCAAATGAGACATACAAATCAAATAGCCTAACCATATGAAAACCCAGAATCCAGATTACTCTAATAAAGTAACAAAAGCCTATTTCCAGGACCTAACAGTATAAAATTAATTATTCCCAGTTTCCCACCCATGAATCTAAGCTAACAATATAAACAAAATAAACCAAGGGCATTCTCTAGTTCAAATGGGACAGAGGAATGCAAGAGTCTAGCTATATTAAAACCCAGAATCCAGATTAATCTAACAGAGTAAACTAAGTCTAATTCCATAATCTAACAGTATACAAATTAAATAGTAATTATTCCCACCCATAAATTCAAACTAATATTATAAGAAATTAGATGATCATCAGTAATAAACTAGAAATTAAGGCAAACCTGGAACTGCGATTGAATTAGATAACTCCCAAGCTTCTTAGATGACGAATCTCCAGGCCGACTTCCAGCAGACAAAGACAAGGACTTAATAATGGGCAAGAAAACCCCACCAGCTCTAGCAGTAGTACTAGGCATCGCCGGCGCAATCAAGGCCTCACTCAAAGTCAGTCCATAAGACAACCCCAACGTGCTTTTGCCCAACCATTTGACGAAATAAGTAGCGATTCTGTCCCCGAGCCCCGTTTTCACGAATCCACGAGCGAAAAAGAAGGAAATGACAATCAACCAAATGACTTCATTGGTGAAAGCACTGAAGGCGGACGCAAACGGCAGCGTTTTGGTGACGATGGAAGTTGTGAGACCTATAAAAGCCCATGCTCCAACGGGTAAAGGGCTTAAGACTAGACCGGCGATTGTGGATAAAAAGATGGCCAAAAGTTGCCAGGCTTGTGGGGTTACTTCGACCGGTTTGGGAACGAGAAAACGAACAATTAGACCAATGGAAACTGAGAGAAACAAAGGGAAGAGTTTGGCTCCTTGAGGAGGAGAGGTGGTCGTTTCAGTAGGTGGGGTGCTGTCGTTTCGAGAAACGGCCCGGATAGGCGAAATGAGGGGCTTGGGTCGTTCGGGAAGTAATAAGAGAGGCTTGAGCGGTGATCGAAGGGTGGGGATTGAAGATGAAGGGAAAATGGATGGCTGGGAAATTTTCGTAATGGGTCTAGACCGGAGGTGAAGCGAAGACCGGGAGGAAAGCGAGAAGGGAGTGGTGGTAACAGTGGAGAAAGCTTGAAGGGCTAAGCTCTCCATTGTTTGGATTGAGAAAAAATGGAAGGAAAAAAGCTGAAAATCAAGTAAAGGAAAAGACGATGGCTGATTCCGACTAAGAGTGACTTTTGATTGAAATGAAAAGGGAACGGAAATCCCGAAGTGAGTGGTGAATCTGAAACTGGTGATTGGTGGTGAATTGGGTCGGGTTTGTCTAGTTTCCTACGGAAGGAAGGTTTTTTTACATTTTTTCTTTTTCGCTTTTATATTTTTGAGGTTTTTATTTGAGGCTCTGTTTGCTTAGACAGAAATTTTCATAAATATTCGGATAAATTACATCTAACCTCACTAAATTATTAATATATTTATATTTTAGTCATTTATTTTAAAATTTTGTATTTAAGTTATCGGCTATTAAGTTTTTTTTTAAGTCTAGTTAGCAAGCTCCAAGTGACAATTCGACGATCAATACGGTGGATTCGTACAATTGACAAGTAAAAAAACATGCTTAAGATTCAAGTCAATCTAACGAATAATGTTGGAGACCAGAGAAGAAAATTGTTTAAATTTTAGTTTGTTTTAGGGAAAAAAACTAAATTGTAGAAAAGAAGTGAAATGAGAGCTTTCAATTCATGCAAACAAAAAATGCCTTACAACAATTATTTTAATAATCTAATGACTCAAATGAAAACATTTCAAATAGTTCGATGGTCATTTTATAATTTTTTAAAGTTAGGTGATCAAAATGTAAGCTTACTAATAATTTAATGACCTTGGTGTAATTTATCCTAAATATTTTGAGGGCAAATGTGTTTTGTTTTTTCTTGGCTTTTTTTTTATGGATAAAAGAACATTTTATCTTTTTTATCTTCCAATTTTTGTAGCCATTACATTAGGCAAAGAAACAATTATTGCGTGGAAAATAGTCACGTTAGAAGGGGATTTTTTTTATCCCAGTAATAAAAATTTTAAATTAGTAATATTACTAAATTAATACAATTTTTTTAATTATTTGCCAAACCGATACACATTTTCTCATAAAGAGAAATCAATTTACTAAAAAACTAATTTTGACTTTTTTTTTCATTTTTAATTCAATAAAAAGGAGTGATGGATGAATATGGTATGATGTAAGATTGTAAGGTAATGTGAATCGTGACCACAGAAAATTAATTTTAAGCAAATCGATTTCGTTTTTTTTTAATTTTTTTAATTCAATAAAAAAAAGGACTATTTGATTGATGACTGCAAATCGGCTTTAAAAAACTTCATCTTGTTTTATTTGCTTTTTAATTTAGTCCATCGACTATCGAGATGATGGATCCATGTGAGTCAATTAAACCATCGATGTCCAACAGCATTTAGCATCTCATCTTCCTGAAAATACATATTAGTACAAAGCACTTGGTTCATAATTGGTTAAGGACGTGCAACCTTTGGCACATAGGTTATCGACATTTGGTTTGCGAGCAAATAGTGCAAGACATCTGGTACTCAACATTATGGGTTGGACAACTGAGAATGTTGCACATGATAATGACCATGTTTCTAAATATAGTGATCCTTATGCTGACAATGTATCGGTCAAGGAGATTGTTTGTAAAGATGGGAAGAAAACAAGTTGCAATGATGAATGCAGCACGCGTATTTTGTGAGAAACTGACACGGGCTACGGATGCTAATTGTACAAAAGAAAAATCAATGATGGTTAGGTGTATGAGTCTTTTTGGGCAACATATAGGTCCCATATTGTCGTGCAATACTATGTAGATATTCTTCAAAGGTGGTCGATTAGGAGATTTAGTTGCAGCATGTGTTTTTGCTTACATGGAATATGTTGACAGTATGTATAGAATTAAGCATATTTTCAATGTTCTGAAACATGAGTTCCACCAATGAAGAATGAAACATATTGGGACATGTCTTTGCCCATTATAAAATTGCTACCAAATTTGTTAGTACATTGACTTCCTAATGGTAGGTCGTAATCAAGTCATAGAATCAATGTTGTACGAGCTCATACCTTGTCGAAGTAAATAAAAAGTATATCCATGAATTAAAATCATGTATATTTTAAAGAATTTTATAAAAAATAACATTTACTATGTGCTCATGTTAACATGTCAATGTTCCACATCATTGTGGAATTGACCTATGTAATTGGCCCCGATATGTCATATACAATATCTATAGTGTGTATGATCTCAAAGGCTTCCATTTCGATCAATCACAACCTGTTCTCCGGGTGCCCTATCAGAAATGGTGCATATCTCAGGTTGCAACACGACATGTCTTCTCAAGTTAGTCAAGAAGAAGTCCCAGACATTCGCAATTTCTCATTCAACAATTACAAATGTTATTGGTATAATGTTCCAGTTATCATCTTGTGCAACGATCGACAACAAGTGATGCTCATATCTCTCGTACATGAATGTAACATTAATTTAGGCAAGTGACTTACAATATCAGAATGCATCAATGCATGGCTTGAATGTCCAAAAAAGATGACTGAAAGTTCATTTGCCTTGGATAATTCGATCTTCATGATATGTAGGCTTTATTTGCAAATCGAATACGGTACTTGGGACATATTAGTTCAGTACGCTCATGCTTTGTAACTCATTGTGATTTATCCCACTCGTTGTGCATTTTTTCCATTGTCTTCTATTTTGCAACTCATGCTTTGTAGTAAGTCACAATGTAATAATACTCAGTGCAAATATTAGCAACCAAAACCAGAATGAGAATCCTAGAATTTGCTTTCACCAAAGGTAAGACAATATAAGAGATAATGTCATAATCTAATCTCGAATGATCCCATGACATACCTCCAACAACACAAGTATATGGAGCGTCATATTTATTTACCATTTATGGTCTCGTCTTCTTCATTGATGCCATGATTTTCCAAAAACATCTATTGTCACGCTTTGTGCACTTCATCTAATATTTTCCTACTCACAATTTTTAACATGAAAATTGACTCCGTCTTTTATATTATATCGCTTTGCTGCAACAATAACATCTTTGGAGGAAAACTTCCTTCCAACTTGTAAATTACCAAAATTTGTAGAAAAACTTGTATGCCCGATCTTCTATGAAACAATTCTATAAATTCTACCTTATGTTGAGCATCAATGTCAACAATAAGCATGTGGGGTGGAGGTTCATACGCTGTAAAATATGGTTTAGTAAGAACGGTCTCTGGTTCAAAAATAATGTAATTTTTGAATCATCATAGTTAGAGTCCTAGATTAGATCATTATCGGTTTTTATCACTTTTACCTCCTCTTTGTTATAATGTACCAGAATAGATGTCCCTTCACCGGTGCAAATGGTAAGGAGAACATCATATGTTTTCGACAACCCTCTATTAAAACCAATATTACTTACAGAATGTCCTCTCGTATAACTTTATGGCTCACCCACATAACGGTTTCCAACATAGGACATCAACATATTGATGTTGAAATCAAAGGTGCCCATAGTATGTTGTGTCGGGATTTCGTGTTCGGGTTACAATTAACTTTGATGGTACACCAAAGTTGCAATCGAAGGCTTCAACCGAGGAATATCTTCTCATTGATGATTCTGGCATTCCCTAATACGAGCTTTTCAACAATAATGTGAAACCATCGCACAACCGTGTTTTTGGATTTTTTGCTTCTTATTCCTAGCCAAAACCTTAAGCATATTAATTGGAATTGTTGACGAACTTGGACCACCTTCCTTTACATCGACAAATTGGACACATAACTTTACTACAACGTTCCCAATTGAGCAATGCGCATTAAGCATTAACTCGACATTCGTGTTGCCATTTAGCTTAAATGTATCATATCATACAAGGTTCATTGACGTTAGGTTTCTATATTTCAAGCTTGAAATTCTCCTCTAGCTTGAATCCGAGGCTTTTCTTCTAATTATTGACAGAAGTTTGGTTAGTTTGATGCTTTCGTTGAAAGCTAAATCTGTAGATTGAGCAAATACAAAAATGACTTCGATGTCAATATGTAAAAAGTTTGATCGTTGTAATAAAAAATGATTTTAATTTTTTACTCATCTTTGCAAAAAAAAAATTGTGAATTGTTTCACATATTTAATAAAAATAAAAATTATAATATTATAGAAAAATAAATAGTTATTAACCAAATTTAAACAAGATAACAACGACAAATAATTATTTACTTACTCAAAATAATGTAGTTTGTTTGGCTGATTTTCCAACTTTTGCTGCAACAAATATGACCTTTGTTCAAGCAAATTAATAAAATAATTTCAAATATTTAATATCAACAGCTTCCTTCTCAACATGTAAATCTTTTGCTTGAAATTAAACTCAAGAACCCTTCCCATATCATCTTCATCTTATAGGAAAACTCTACCACATAATATGAAACATTTTTCAAAACGTTTGAAAAGATCGAATATGACTACACAAATAAGAAAAGATGTTTCCAGCCTAGAATTCCCAACATCCATTTTACATGAAGACTCTGCCATCTGATGGAGGAGACGAGAGAATTTAAGAAAAGCTTAAAACTGACAAGTTATCTCAGGATTCTCAAGATTAAAATCATTGAAGTTTTCTTGATTTTTCAAATTTCAATATGACGATTGTATGTTTTCCTTTTTTTTTATATAACGGCCTTAATTAAACTTAATGTTACCTACTTGACAGATGCTAACATAGCAGGCCTACAGAGCAAAAGCACACCCTGTAAGCCCGTCACAGAAACGAAGACGCATCCAATAACACGTACTTTCACCACCTATATACTGATACTCCCAAAATTGATCTATTTCTTTAAATTTCTTAAAAATCGACCCAATTCCCTAATTTTCTAGACATATTTGCTTAATTTTCCCGTCAGAAGCCGTACCTTTTTATAGTAGTTTCTATCTCATTGTCGTTTACTATAAAAAAGTTGCGCATCTTAAAATATTTGTTAGGTAATCACTTTTGACCATAAGTAAATATGGCTCGCCCATTGGACAGCCTTTGCTGTGGACGTCCGTCATATGGTGACATTAAAACCTACTTCAAATGGTGTATGAAAACGTGTACAAGGTTCACTATAAGCTCATCAACCCAATAGAAGAAAAAAAAAAGGACCTTTAAATAAAGACTCGAGAACCCTGAGGAGAAGCCTATAAATAACCCATCAATAAAAGGATTGTTATGGAAATCTCTTTCTACAACTTTCGGCACAACCGGTATCCGGTATGAACTATTCCTGAAACCCAATTATTATGTAAACAATATTAATAAAAGAATTTTGTATTTAGGTATATAATTTTTTTTATACATAATAGAGGAAAACAACAATCGCTACTGCCTAATTATCCTTGTATAGGTAATTCCGACTCTGTCAGCATATAAATCTGACTTGCCTTTTTCTAGAGGTTCATTGAAGAAATGATATCCAAACTCCTTTGTTTTTGAACTATTAGACAATAGATCGGCTACATCATTTGCCTCCTGATAAACATGCTCTAGACGAACAATCCATCCTCTCTGTAGTATTTGGTATATTGCACGGATCACAACATCTGAAGAAGACTCTGGATTCCTTTGACCAATAAGACTAACAGTTGTCAAACTGTCCATCTCGAGGATTAGTTGTCAAATTTAAGTATCTAATATGCAGTATTAAGTAAAATTTTGATCTCCATAACTTTAGGCAACAAAACAACAGGCTCCTAAGGCCCAATTTCAGATAACACAATCTGAAAAAAGAAAATACTTGAGATATGGGCTTTTTTATCTCCATTTCGATAGGGTTTAAGATTTGCTTCATTAATGAGAAAATATGAAATGGACCAAACTGAGCCACAATGATCAAAATATTACAAGGGTTTGGATTCATATATTACAATTTAGAAATACAGAAAAAATTATTTGAAAAAATCAAATATAGAAAAATATTAAAATTTATGAAAACGTATACAAAACTATAAAAATTTACTAAAATTTATTATAAAATATAGAAAATACAGAAAATATAAAAAATTAAAAATTTATCAAAACATAAAAAACTTTGTAAAATATAAAAAATTATTAAATTTTATTATAAATTATTATAAAAGATAAAAATGGAAATTTATTAAAAAATATAAAAAATAATTTTTAAAAAATATAGAAAAGTCTTAAAAATATTAAAATTTATTATAAATTTATCATAAAAGATAAAAATATAGAAAAAAATTATTAAAAATTATATAAAAAGAAAGAAATTATAAATTTTTGGTAGCACCGGGATAGTGGCGAATGACCATTGTACTCTAGGGGAGTAATCGGAAATTTTTTTATGGGAGATCAAAATTAAATTATAAATTCTGAGGTACTCAAAGTGCAAAATTTACTATTATATGATATTTTACCATTTTGGGCCAAGATGCTGAGTGCTGCATCTCATACTCAACATGCATCTACACAAAATTTTCATAGCTTATGGGATAATAATTTATCAACCAAGGTTAAACTGGTGACATGGTGAAGGTTCAACAGTTACTTACCGACCTATGCCGACGCCGTCATGTCCCAGTTTCAGAAGGATGCCCTCTGCATGCTGTTGGAGACTTGGTGATCCTGTTTTGGAGCACATCGACATTGTCCAGAGAGAGAGATTCAAACGAGCGTTAGTGACTATATATGTGGGCGATAAGGGGATCTGAAAAACAAGCAATCAACAGACATTTTTACCTTTGCCGAAACTGATGTGCGACAGCACCTCAGCCTCGGTGCATGTGGGTCGAAGATAGTCCCTTCCTTGTTGAAGCCTATGACTCAAAGCCCTTCTTGGTTGCCTTGGGTTTCATTTCCTCTATCCGATGGTTACTTTCAGCGGTTCTTTTAGTGGGGTTATGTGGGCAATAATTGCTACCGTATGAATAATTTATTATGAATACATGCATTAATGGCAGCAGCCAATTATTTACCAAATAATAAGAATATCGGTCAAACATCAATGAAAATGAACCAAAAGAAAATCATCAAAGAACGATTTATGAAAGAGACATACTACTTGTAGAGGGGTCGGTTTCTCTTCTTTTTTTAAGTTTACATGGTGTTTCTTCATTTTATTAATAAATTAGCATTATCTACGATTTAAGCGGTTAAGATTTTTTTTCGTTTATGATGAAAATTTAACTACTTAAAAGAGGATGTGATGTTAGAATGGTTAAAATATTATACAAATTTAATAAAATCATCAAGAATAGATCATAAATAAAACTAGATACGGAAGCATACATAAATTCATCAATTCATTAAAATTTGTTCAGATCTTACAAATTTTTATTTTCCAAAAAATAATTTTTCTCTTATTGGAATGGAAAAATATAATAGATAACCCTATTTCTTGGGAATCACTACCTCTTTAAATAACTGATTATTAAATCAATTTTTAGTATTTATAATTTGGCCCCTCATCAAATTATAAATACAACTTATGGTATCTAAACATTATTTCCATAACACTTTAATACATATGATACTTATAACATAATTGGTCATTTAATTTTGTATATCACACTTTATAATAACATTATTCATTATACATTATGCATTATACATTATACATATGTGCTCATAATTGAAGATTTTAATCCAACATGTGAGGGATCCGTTGGTCACCTATCAAAAGGACGTGAACATCTGCAAATAGTAGGATTTGAGCTCATAGCACTTTCACTTTGTGAACCTTGTCTCAAGCATTAGTGTTTCATGCCAAAATTGAGAGACCAAACCCTAACTCAACTTGACCGAGGACAATACCAATCTATTAAGAGATTCATCTACTCCAAAACAAATAACACTTCACAAACTTGTTCGGTACAATTTGTGGACAAATAGTGTCATAAAAATCACAATTTAAGAATTAATTAAGATATTGGGTGAAAATATAAATTTTTTCACACAATCTTTTAGCTTTGACCTTATATTAAAAAAACAATATTTTTATTAAATCTATACAAATAAATAACATGTAAGTTATGTATATATATGATATATTTTAGGGTAAACAATTAAAATAGTCACTTTTGTTTACCTTAAGTTATATTTTAGTTATTTATATTTGAAATGTTACGTTTTAGTCACTTACATTATCGCGTTGTAACATTTTAGTTACTGAGCCGTTAATTGCCATTAACAGTGTAATGGTAAGCTAACGTGACACGTTGAATCATCATTTCAAACAAAAAATTTATACAACCGGTTCCTATATTTTTTCGTTTTGAGCAATTTAATTTTTTTTATGTTCTTTTAACTTTTTTTTTATTTTCTATTTCTTCTACTTCTCCTTCTGTTTTCCTCCCTTCTCCATTTCTTTTAACATAGTTTTTCTATGTTTTTCATTTGTTAAAACTAGTCCTTATACTTTTATTTTTTTAAGTGAGGTGAGCTTGTGAATTAGTTTTAACAAACAGAAAACATAGAAAACTGCATTAAAATAAATTATGAAGGGAGAAAAACAGAGAAAAAAGCAGAAGAGAATGAAAAATAAAGAGGAAAAAAAAAGAAAATAAGTTAAAAGAACATAAAAGAAAAAAATAAATTGCTCAAAATGAAAAAATATAGGGACCAATTGTAGAATTTAACCTAAATTTTTATTTGAAATGATGATTTAACATGTCACATCAGTTTACGGTTACATTGTTAACAACAATTAATGGTTTACTAACTAAAATGTTACAATACGATAACGTAAGTGACTAAAACGTAATAGTTTAAACATAAATGACTAAACTATAATTTGAAGTAAATAAAAATGACTATTTTAATAGTTTACCCTATATTTTAATTTATTAGTTTGATAATTCTTAACTGTGTTAAAAAAACCAAGAATTAAAACCGATAATGTTCAAACATTTCAAAGGTCATTTGTCAACGGTAAAAGTCAACCACAAAAATGATGGCTGGCTATGTGAAAAAAAAAGGGAGCAGTCAACATAATATTTAGCTTAAGATGCTTCGGAGAAGAAGGTAGGGCGGAGTTTAACAGCCGCCTTTAGATTCGAAGGCTTAATTTTTATATTAATATTAGCTTTATTTTAATAAAATGATTTTATTTTATAGTTTTTTCAAATATATTTTTATATTATTTTTATAACATAAAAATAATTTAGGATAAATATTTACTTTAGTACCTAAGCTTTGCTTCATGATTCAAATTGGTACCTAAGGTTTTTTTAGGTCCAATTAGATATATGACCTTGGCTTATTGATTTAAATTGGTACTCTTTTTGTTGAAATTAGTAGTTAGTTATTTGAACTAATTTTAACTATGAAGGCAAGCTCAGATACTTAATTGGGTAAAAAAAGTTTAAATACCTAATTGAACAAAAAAAAAGTACCAATATGAACTTTGAAGATAAATTCAAGTACCAAAATGTAAATTACCCTAAATACTGATTTAATTTGAATAATCTTAGTTTTATTGGAATTGATTCCCGGTTCCTTGAATTTATGTTTTCCTGCAACATTCAATGGATGAAAAGACATGGAGAACGTCAGCCATGAATTTAGTATTTCCAACTAGCCGCATTTTTTTATTTTTATTAATCAGTTGGGTTGGTGGGCTGACTAGTGAATGGTGATGGTGCTACACATCTCAATCTTCATGTGGGCCAATTACACGATTTCATTATTACATTTATTATTATTTTATATATCACTTGATGTTTTACGCAATTATTTTATACATCCTTTCTCACAATATTGTGAATGATTTTTTTTAATTATTTAATAATTTTTTCTTCGTCATTGACACATATTTAGACAAATTTTTATTCTAAACTCCAAACAAAATTTTTTAAACCCTCAATTATAAACCCAACCTTCAAATCGTGAATCGTGAATTTTAAACCTCAAACCCAAATCAAAAATTTTAAACCCTAAATTCTAGGCATCAAACCTAGGACCTCGAAACCCAAACCACAAATTTTGATTTTAACCTCTAAACCCTAAACCTAAACTTTAAAATTGACCTCATACATCAAGTATTGAACCTTGAACTTTGAGGTTTGTGTTCGAGTTCGAGGTTCACGATTCAATGTTAGAGTTTAGGGTTTAAGAATTTGAGTTCGGGGTTCAAGATAAAAAATTTAGCAAAATTATGTGCTAATAACATGGAAAATTTGTTGAAATGTCAGTAAATAATTAGAATGGAACAATGAATGTTATGATAAGAAAGGTTTATAAAATAATTTCACCTTTTTCAACATAGAAGAATAATATAATGGATAATTATATATTTAAACATATTTAATATAACATATATCTAATTTTAAAATTTTGACTCATTTAATAAATTTTTTCTTAGTTGAATAAAAAAGTATGTTAATACTATTTAAACAATAAAGAAATTATTAAATTGAGTTTTTTCAGGACTGAATTTGAAATAAAGAAAAAGACTGAATTATAATTCAATCA
The DNA here is from genome assembly GCF_007990345.1 of Gossypium hirsutum. Lineage (NCBI taxonomy): Eukaryota > Viridiplantae > Streptophyta > Magnoliopsida > Malvales > Malvaceae > Gossypium > Gossypium hirsutum. The sequence goes on from NC_053426.1 coordinate 109,356,465, forward strand.
GGCATGATCCTAGATAGTTAACACGATTAATTAATATAATATGCACATCCTCTATTTTATATACCATCAACCTTCTTTATAACAATTTCAGTTATTTGCTAATATTTTACCTATGACAACACACTATTATAGAAAGTCAATTGTTGTAAAGTTATCATAGAATTTATATCGTGAATTTCTATCAAATTAAGAAAGTGAGAATTATGTTCAAAAAAAAAAGTGGAAATGCGGCTGTTACATCAAGTATTGTGTCAGAATTAGGAGATTCTTATCGGACATATCCCGAAAACTCTTAATGGTGTTACAGATCACATGACTAAATGTGCTGATATAGGTAGTTCTTTGATACATTTATTTAGAGCCCTACCGGTTTCGGTTATGAGCTTGTTGGAAAGAGATCACAATGGGTCTATTTCCTCTTAATTATGGTTTATCTATTATAATCTTAATGCTGTCTTTTTCTACTAAAAAAGAAAAAGAAAAAGAAAAAATGGGAAGCAAATCAACAAAATTAAAATACATACATCGGGTGCATGCATCATTACGTCTTTTATTTTACATTCTTTCACTTGACTAATTATGGAGTTCATAAATCTAATAAGTCCAATTAATTAGTATTAGTTATCAAATTAAAGTAATTAATTTATCATGAGTTATTAAATTCAAGTAATCAATTTATAAGTTTATGATATTCCATTTCCATAGCAGAATATTTAATTAGGAAACTTAATAGTCTATGAAATTGATGTCTTTTAATTCCACTAATTGAATATTATTTTATTTAATAAAAAATTATTAATATATATTTTTCATATAAAATTTAAGTACTTTATTGAAATAATATTTTAATTAACATTATTTTAATTGAATAAATTATAATTAATAGAGTTGATTATATGAAATAGTTGTAATTTTACTTAAAATTTCAGACAATATATTGTTGTAGAAAATTAATTTAATAAATAAAATACTTCATAATTATAGATGTTGCTTTTATAAGTGAAAAGTTGTTATAGAGGATTCAAATAAAATATAAAAAATCGATTCTACTGAAAGTTTGATTGTTATACTGAAATATTGTTATAGAGAGGACTGATTGTATTAAAAAAATAATCGTAAAATTCCTATTTCAACAATTGGAACTTATTTCTAATCTCACTTAAAAAGAGTTCAAGGAAATAGCGGTGCGATAAATAATTCGAAATCTATTAAGTAAAGTATTGACTTCGAATTTTTTGGACAAAAAAAGTATTAGTGAAAGAAGTTGAGGCTTAAATCATCGTAGTGTTCTATGTTCAAATTAATATTTATTTTAGTCATTTCTCAATTAAATAAGTATTTGATTGACTCGGGATATAAACTTAATTATACACTTAAATATAATATTAGTGAAAGAAAATAAATTATAAAAAATATATACATAACACACATTTGGGGAATTGATTAACAAGTCTTTACTAACACCTTAAATACTTGATAACTTTGTTTAGATTGTCCTTTGATTTTTTTTTATTTCATATTAACTTTAGAATTTGATAGATTTTTCCAAATTAGTCTATGAATTTAGATTCCGTTAAGATACGATGGTGTTATAATTTGATATTATGTCACATTATTATCTTATTTTTTTAAAAAAAAATTATACATTTTTCAATTATATATGTAGGTATGATGGTGTTATAATTTGATATTATGTCACATTATTATTTTTTAAAAATTATACATTTTTCAATTACATATATTTTTAAGAATTTTTAATTGATGACAGAATCGGTTAAGGTATGATGGTGTTATAGTTTGATATTATGTCACATCATTATCTTTTTTTTCTTAAAAAATTATACATTTTTCAATTATATATATTTTTAAGAATTTTTAAGTGATGATATGACACAATCTCAGAATGCCACACAATCATACCTTAACGATTGAAGATCAAAATTGAAAAGAATTGTCAAGTTCTTGGATTAATATGAACAAAAAAAATTCATTAACCAAATTAGAAAAAAAAATACTAAATTTATGGGATAAATCTCAAAATTACATATAAACCAAGGTTTAATGTGCAAATGTATACATGAATTTTGATTTTGTGTACTTTTTATACATAAAATTTTGATTTGATCCAATTATTATAAATTATTAATACAATTATTGATATAAAGTCATTTTATAATTATATATTGCATAATAAATAAATTATATTTATCTAATATAAAAATAAATTAATGTATTTATCTATTTAAATTGTATGATTATGTCAAAATTAAAGTTTCAAGTATACATTTGAACCTCAATTAGAGTTTCACGTGTATAATTGCATTAAATTAAAGCTAATGTATACAATTATACATTAAATTGAATAAATCGAAGTTCATGTATAATTTAAGATTTATACTCTAAATTTGTGGACTAAATATTATTTTTATTTTATTGAATGTAGACAGTATGTTGATTCTCTATTTTACATGAACTATTAAAATAAAAAAATAAAGAAATTTAATATAAAAAAGTATTAATTATTAATTAATTTTTAAAATTTAAAAATTACACGAATTTGAAAAGAATTCCACCGTGTCAAATACACACGTAAGACTAAAAACCTATCAAAACAATCAAGCTGTCATTACCTCACCCGCAGGTAAGGGCTGAGACCTCAACTAGACAACGACAATTCGCCGCTGTTTCGTGAATTACCTTCCATTTTACTTCCTTCCCATCGCACTCTCTATAAATATATACATATAAACATAAAAATGGAGGACCAAACATTTAAAATTACAATACCGAAATTCCTCCCATTAAAATTCTTTTAGCTTCTTCGTTTGGCTGCTAATGGCTTCTTTCAACGTATCTTCTCCTTCAACTGCAGATCTTTCTCGTCTTCAGTAAGCTCTCTTGTCTGTTTCTTTTACGGGTTTGGCTCTAATAGTTTGTATTTAAAATTCTTGTTTTAATCCTTTATTTTTAAGTTAGGTTTCTTATGTGTTCTCTTTGGCATTTCTTTTTTTTGCTCCAATATGGATTCCTTCTATTATTTGGTTTTCCTTTCAAATTTTGAATCAAATGTCAACTTTTATTTTTAGGGAGTAATTGTTCCGTTTCGATCTGATACAGACGCTGTGGTTATATTGGATTTGGTCTGTCACTTTTATTTTGATTGGTCGTTGACTTTAATTTTAAACGACTCAAGGTTTCCGATGGCTGGTGATATGAAACTTTGAAGAATCTCACCCAAAAGTTAGGCGTTAGGATCAGAGAGCCTAGGTCCATATTCTTAAGGAAATTCCGTACTTTATGTGAGATCCAAGTCCTATACCTTGGGATTAGGTATATACTAGTTCATCACGCTTTGTCCTATATCTTACCATTAGGCATATTTTAGTCCGCCAAGCTTTTTTGCAGTTTTGGTGTTTACGGTGGTTGACTTTGCGCTGGCTTAATCTAACCTCGACAAATGCTGTAATTCCGGTATTACCATCAGAGCGGCAGATGACACTAGTTTTATTTATTCGAACCTCGATCAGACATTGCAATGTTGAGCTCATCGCAAGTGTTGCTTATTAGCAACTGAGAGATACGGTGAATGTTTGGCGGATTGCACCTGAAAAGCTAGCTATTAGGGTAAGAGAGCCTAAGTTTGTATAAATGCACAAGGGAATCTTATACTTTCTAAAGTGCTATCCAAGTCCCATACCTTGCAACCAGAGATTGTTACCTATTAACTTAAAAATTTAGCCATTTTGTCAAAAATGTCCTGTCTTTACATACAAATTTAGCCTTGGCTGGAAAGCAATGTGGCGATTTTATTTACGAATTCTTTGAATGATAAATGCCTTTGTGTTTAGTGTTCAATAAACGGCTAGAACTAGAAAGAAATAAAAGGTACAACTTTAGTAAGCCAAACAAAAGAATAACCTATACAAGGCTTATTTGTTTTTGCTGCTATTTCACATTTGATCAATTTGATAAGCAATTTATTTGTTTTTGCTGCTATTTCACATTTGATCAATTTGATAAGCAATCATCAGATCATTCCACTCATATCTACGTACAATTTTTAAGGTAACTTTCTTGGGTATGTTTATAGGATTCTAATAATGCTCAATTTCTGCCTGAAGTTGCTAGAGTTTGTTCAAAGAAAATATTTGGGGGGATTTTGTCCGGACGCACCCCAAGTGATTGATGTTTAATGCATTATCAATGTTGTATGCAGTCTTTACAATTATCAGTACAGTTTGATTGTTGGAAATTCTTATTGAACTATCTTTCTGCTCAGGTCATCCAAAAGTTTCAAATTCTTTAATGGATTGCACAGCACAAATCTATTCTTAACAAATGGCTGCTTACCTGATTTGGCCTTGACGCGGTTGGATAGTAGATCATCCTTTGTTATTAAAAGTGGTGGCAAAACTAGAGCTGCACTTGTATCTGGAGAAGGCAACATCCTGTCTTATTCGAATGGCAATAATGCTACAACAAATGGTACCCTCTTCCATGATAAATCGGTAGGGATTGAAGCACAACAAGATGCAATAGCATTTGGAACTCTTGCGGCCGATGCTGCTTCTACAAGTAATGGCTTTCCGATTGATAATGATGATTCTGATTTGGATCGTCCAACTGAAGGTTTTGCTTCCATCCTTGAGGCAATCGAGGACATTCGCCAGGGCAAGGTTTGTTGTTTTCTTGGATTCTTTTTGTTCCCTGAGCTGATAATACTTCTGTATTTTATTTTACTGCATATTGGTCCTTTCGTTTACTAATCTGAATTAATGTTGCAGATGGTATTGGTTGTAGATGATGAAGACAGAGAGAATGAAGGAGATCTTATAATGGCAGCTGAGTTGGCGACACCGGAAGCAATGGCCTTTATTGTGAAGCATGGAACTGGGATCGTTTGTGTGAGCATGCTAGAGGAAGATCTGGAGAGGTTGCAGCTTCCTTTGATGGTGAACCAAAGAGAAAATGAAGAGAAACTCCGCACTGCATTCACAGTTACAGTGGTATGTTATTTTGTCTCATATCCACATCCAAATACATGAATAATTTCACTTTCTATTTGGAAAGAAGTTCCTTCAATGATGCTAACCTAAAGCTTCAGGCTTAATTGTTTCTTACTGTTAATGCTTTGAAAATTATAGCCACCTACTGGGGGCTGAATCTGAATGCTGATAATATTACATGCGTGGAAGATATTTATGATCGTGATTGCCTATATTTTTTTTATAAGTTCATAGAACAGTTTTGTATACACCATTTTATAATACTTTAAACAACGTATGATTGAGGACTAGTTGGTTTTAGACTTTTAGTTCCAGAAAGATGGCTTCAAGACTATATAGTTGAACAATTTCAATGGGTCTTAACTTTTCTGTTCCGTGAAAATCAAATTTGCAGGATGCAAAACATGGTACTACAACTGGTGTATCAGCTCATGATAGAGCAACAACAGTATTGGCCCTTGCTTCTAGAGAATCCAAACCTGAGGACTTCAACCGACCGGGTCACATTTTCCCACTGAAGTATAGGGAAGGTGGTGTCCTAAAAAGAGCTGGGCATACAGAAGCTTCTATTGATCTTGCAGTGCTAGCTGGACTGGACCCTGTTGCAGTTCTCTGTGAGGTTGTAGATGATGATGGATCCATGGCTAGATTACCAAAGCTTCGCCAATTTGCTGAGCGGGAGAACTTGAAAATTATATCCATAGCTGATTTAATTAGGTAAATAAATGAGTATCATATCCAGCTCTGTGCTTTCTACTTATCTTTCATGCATCCTATGGTTAAGTTGCATTTGTTGAATTTGCCAAAACTATTATCAATTGTCTATTGAGTTCTTGAAGAACAATAAAGGAAAGGACTACTTCTAATGCTACTTATGATTTGACAGGTATAGGAGAAAGAGGGATAAATTAATTGAGCTTGCTGGTGCTGCACGGATTCCAACTATGTGGGGGCCATTCACCGCCCATTGTTACAGGTCGATATTGGATGGGATTGAGCATATAGCAATGGTTAAGGTGAGGATAGTAAATTCTTATAGGAAGTTTCACTTCCACGTATTATCTGTAAATCCTGTATAAATACTTTCCTTGTGGTTAGTCAAGTCAGAAATGTTTTAATCTATTTTCATCACATTTCCTGTTCTATTTCCATATGTATCATCATTCTATATATTCTTTTAGACTTTGGGTTTTCTTAGATCAAAAGCATTCATTCTGAAGAATATGGCATGATTCTTTTTTCGGGGGTAAACAGGGTGAGATTGGAGATGGGCAAAATATTCTTGTGAGGGTTCACTCGGAATGCCTCACGGGAGACATATTTGGATCCGCTAGATGTGACTGTGGGAATCAGCTTGGCCTTGCAATGAAACAGATTGAGGCTGCTGGCAGAGGTGTTTTGGTATACCTTCGTGGACATGAAGGCAGGGGAATTGGTTTGGGCCACAAGCTTCGTGCATATAATCTTCAGGACGCTGGTCGTGACACAGTCGAAGCAAATGTGGAACTTGGATTGCCCGTTGATTCAAGAGAATATGGCATTGGCGCACAGGTATATATCTAATTCAAAAACGAAGAAATAATGAATGGAATTAAAAACAAAGTTCGGTAAATAATAAATCGAGAAGGATCCGAATCCTGGTTTACACCCGTGGGCTTACCCATTTGCTCTGATGGATTTTACTTATTTCTTACCTCTCAAAAATATTTGTCAAAACTTAACCTCCGACTCTTCTTTGCAGATACTGAGGGATCTTGGCGTGCGAACGATGAAACTGATGACTAACAATCCGGCCAAGTACAGTGGACTCAAGGGTTATGGATTAACAATAGCAAGCAGGGTTCCACTACTAACTCCTATTACAAGGGAGAATAGGAGATACTTGGAAACAAAAAGAGCTAAACTGGGTCACGTATATGGCTTAGATTTTAACGGCAGTTTGAACAGTCTCATTATCGGCGGCAATGGTAACACGGTTGCTCCGACGGATGCTGCATCTGAATCTTAGAATCTGCTGCTGCTGCTTTGGGCTTGCTTTTAGATGTAGGCAACTCGTTGACATGATCCATTGCTACAAATTGACATCAATACATCACATCTCTGAACTTGGTTAAAAATATGAAGATTTATGCATTCACTTTGGCATATGCTTCCATGTAGAAAATATGATTTCTATACAAAAGGAAGAGCCATTGCCATTCATTCTTTTTCTAAACAACATGTCTCTCATTTGTTAGTGTTGTAATTCCAATTTTATGTTAATAAAATTTAAAATGAAAAATGCTTTTAGCATATACTTTACATTTATTTTCACAATGGAATTTTAATCTAGAATTTATATTTGGTGATTGTAAAAGTATTTATATACTAACAGTGAATCACAATATGAGATTTTATCACTTAACTCGTAAATTTAAAAATATTTTAAAATTTTCAAAATCACAATTGAATAAGTTATTAACAAGTCATAAATGTTATATTTTTAAATATTTTATTACTTAATTTACACTATTTTTAAAATTTAAGTTTTCAAATATGCCTGGAAAATATTTTAATTATTTGCTTATCATTTATAATGCATCAACTATAAAATTAATATATCGATGTAATAAATTAGACTTATGTCATGAGAAAAATTAAAATTAATATATTTATAATTATTTGAATTTGAATTTGAATTTTAAAAAATCAAATTTATTATTTATCTACATTTGTTAATTACATGGAAGATAATAATTATAACTTCAAAATTCAAATTTTCAATAGAAAGAAATTACAAGTATCCAAATTTAAATTCGTTTGCAGATATAAATCATTCGTTAAAATATTATTTCCAGGTGGTGTCATGTAGATCCGTACAGTACTTGTTTTTTGCAGTTGATTAGAACCGTTAGATCTTCCAGGTTCTCGACCGTTGCAAACATGTAGACCCACTCAGCAAAAACTTCAACGGTTCAGATTTAATCATAATGCCCCACATCAACGGTCAAGATGCAAACCACGACCGTGCTTTGTAGTCGTTACTAAAAAGCACAAAAAATCTAAGTAGTAAAGAAGCCAAAGCCAATCAGTCAAGGCCAAAGCAAAAGCAATAAAAGCATAAAAGCAAACCCTCTTACTACAGCAAATGACAACCGTTTGATTTCCCAGAGATCCGTGATAGAAACTATCCAACGGTTATTATTGAATCCTGATATCTATATAACCCCCCCCCCCCCCGAGGTCCTTTCCCCTTCCTCGTACGTACTCTAAGGCAAAAAAGAAGAAAATTAAAAATCTCCATTATTTTAAATCCTTCTTTGCATTTCTTTTAACGGCAATGGCTCTCTCTCGTTTTGTTTACTTAATCACGGTGGCATTGCTTTTTTGCTCCGTTATAGCACAATCTCCGACGCCGTCCCCTGTTTCTTCGCAGAAGAAATCTCCGACACCGGTCTCTTCACCTCCTACAATATCTGCTCCGTCTCCGTCGGAGGTTCCGTCAGCGACTACACCGTCTCCAGCAACTGTTGAGTCACCTCCATCTCCTTCTGCTCTGTCACCGAATGCTAGTCCCACTTCAATTTCTGAACCTCCTGCCGGAGCTCCGGGACCAGCGGAGAATAGTGCCGTTAGGTTTGGTGCTGCTGGATCTCTTGCGGTTGGAGTGTTGATGGTCGCTATGGTACTGTAGGCATATCCAGATCTTCCTTCTCTCGATGATAGTATAAATAAAATTTAGCTTATGTATTCTCCTTAGATTTATTTTGAAATTTTGTTCTTTATATAAAGGTAAATTTTATACAATTACCTATATTACTGCCTATGAATTATGTATTATGCTTGCGATTTCAATTACTGTATTCGTATATAATATAATAGTATTTATATTTGTGAATTAATCCTCTTATTCTATATTTAGATCTTAAGATTTTGGTATTCTTAAATGTGATCTGATTTTTTAAAAATGGCAACACTAACACTGTCCCCATCGACGGTGCCAACTCGTCATCTCCACGAACAGTTATCGGAGCGTGGGATAGGCGCTATTGTTCTCGATCAAAATGGAGGTAAAAAAAAGTCCGATGAAAAAAGTAATCAGTAGCATTTTAATATTAATTAATTTACTTACCGAAGACCATTAGCAAGTATGCTTAGTTGCGCAACAACATTGTGAGTTCTCTTTGAAATGCTCCAATATCATTTAGTCACCTTAATTTGCCATTTATTGATTTTTAATATTTTTAATAATATTTGAATATTTTTATAATTGTCTTTTAACATTTTTTATATATTTTTAAAGATTTCTAACGTGGTGGTCTAGATCAAGTCAAGTGCATCTTTTAGAAGGTTAAATTTTGTTATTAGTTATTGTACTATACTTTTATTTGGTTATTTTTAGTTTTTGTATTTTTAAAGTTTTAAAATTTTAATCCTTGTCAAATAATAATTTTTAAATTCATTAAATAAAGTTATATTATTTCCAAAATTTGATCCGCCAAATATATTATTATATGTGTGATGTCATGTCATGTTAGCTTACTATTACTAGATATTACTCACTAAAAATTTAGTTAATGGATTAAAAATTGTCATTTGCGTTAAACTGCAATTTTAAGATTGAAAAGTATAGGGACTTAAAATAATCTGACGACAACTGGATGAATAGTATATGATTAGTAATTAAAATTAACCAAACATTAAACAGGAATAAAATTTCAAAATTTAAAATGCATAAAGACTAAAATTAGATAATTCGAAAAATACAAGGACTCAATTTGATCAAATAAAAACACATAAACTAAATCCAAAACTTTCACAAACTATATGGACTAATAGAAGAAGTTAACTTTTTTTAGAATTGTAATGATTCCACTAAATTGAGTGCATTTGACGTCGTCGTCTCGTTGACAACACTCCTCTTTTTTCTTTTTTAAACTTAAAATATAATAATGTTATTTTGTTGGTGTAAAGGCTAGCAAATGAGGAAGTGGGGAGGGAACATGCATTGTTTCTTCGCTTTGAATTTTGATGTTTCCATATATCATTTCATCACATGTTTTGAACACCTTCTCAATTATTTAATTTCCACCAAAATTCCTAGAGTTTTCTAATAAATTTTAAATTCCAACATTATAAATAATAAATAATATTAATAAAATATATTTCATTTAAGGGATTAATCTAATAAAAGAGTAAATTACACTCAATATCACTAAATTATTAATAAATTTACGTTTTAATTATTCAACTTAAAAAATTACAAAATAGTTACATAATTATTTGAAAGTTTTTATTTAAATAATTGGGCTGTTAAGATTTTTTTTTTAAAAATTCGGCTAGCGAGCTCCAAGTAACAAGTGGTATAATAGATCAGTACTCATCAACAAGTAGAATAATATACTTTAGATCCAAGTAAATCTGATAATCAATGTTAGAAATCAAAGAAGAAAACGGTTTAAATTTTGGTTCGCTGATTCATGATGTTCAAAGTTGCTTCATCAAAAAACAGTTGAAGGGGAAGAAGAGTTTTCGATTAGTGAAGACAATGCGAACAAATATGGTCATATAACAACGATTTTAACATTTAAATGAAAACTTTTGAATAGTTTAATAATCATTTTGTAATTTTTAAAAGTTGAGTGACTAAATCATAATTTAGTAAATAGACGAAGCTTAACGTCCACGTATAAAACCAAATCAAAGCCTCCACGCCTCAATGAAAATTGGATTTTCTCAGTCTTTTCCTTTGAAAATCTTCAAAAATCATGTTTTCGAAGCTTCGTCTCAAATGTTACCCCCAACTTTTCCTCGTCTTCTATATAAACCTCTGGTTTTTCATCATATCATCATTGCATTTGGTCAACACTCAAACTTCTTCAACTTTTCCAACATAATTCAATCTCTTTTTTCTCAATTTTCTATAATCATTAGTTTAATATTCCAATTAAGATGATTCATTCCACCATTCGTCGCTTTTTCTTAATGATTTTCTTGGTTTCTACAATGACACAATCCCTGCTGCATCAGCGCCACCTTCGTCAACCTCACCGTCGTCAACTTCTCCGGCACCAACCTTTTAGCCTGCTCCTTTGTTGTCGCCGCTTACCAACGAGAAGCCAGGTCCTGCTCTGTCGCGGATCACGACGACTCCAAGAGCAGCTGTCGTCCAACGGCGCCGTTTTGGATAGAGATTTTGGATCAGGATCCATTGTTATTGGTCTAATGACTGCCGGTTTGATGATGGTAATGTAAGGATTTTGAGTTTAAAAAAAAAAAATGAAAAGGGTACATGTTAAAGTACACATATAATAGCTAGAAATTTTATATTATTTATTTCTGTAAAAAAATATTTTTCTGTTATTTAATTGTGAAATAATATTTTATAGAATACTATATTTGAAATTTTCTATAATATCTAAGAAGATAAAACTTGCTTAAACGAACTTGAGCTAAAATCTTTTGTTTTAATATGTAGTCCACATTTATTTGGTCCGATTATTACAACATAAGTGCTGCTCTTAATTGATCGGCTTTGAATGTTTCTAAACTTGGCATCATGGTTTGCGATTGCTTGTGGCTGAAGTCTCAATTTTAATGCTTGCCCTTCTGTTGGGCATGACAGGGTGCTAATAAAACGACTTTATCCTGTGCATCTGTCTCTTAGGGATTTTGTTCCTTCATGTTTACAAATAATGGGGTGTAGGCGGTAAGTTTTATTTGAATTAGTGTTTTCTTTTCCCGTTAATTAATTTGTGATGATATTAATGAAGTTTATTGTTTATTAAAATACGTTACTAAACACTTTAAAAATTGAAACGAAATTCAAAAAAGGGGACAGCAAAATTGTAATTGTCAAAGTTTTGTATCCCAATGTTGTAACTTGGAACATTAAACTTGACCCCATATCACGTAAAAGTGGGAATTCTTCAACGAGGAGATAATGTTGTTTATTTTTTACCCTAGTTTGACTAAAGAATTATTGAAGAATTTTTTTTTTGAAATAAGAATTATTTCTAAAAAGAAATATAGATTAATTTTACTATATTGTTCTCAATGATGAAAAATTTCGAATAATTTTTGTTAGAGTTGTGTGACCTAAATTGTCAAGATAAGAGAATCTGTGGGGGCGGAGGTTGAGGGTCAAATATTTGGATAATTAAGGTAGCAATTCTGAGGTATCATTTTGTATTTATGAATACTAAATTTCCAGGGACAATCTTTAAACCCAGTAAGCAAGTGAGATGTGAAGACAATCCCGTTATTAATTATTACTATATGAAGTCAAATGTTGACACGCTTCAAATTATTCAGCTCGGCTTGAGACTTTTGGATGCTTAGAGTAATTTGTCGGACTTTGATTCTCCCTTTTGTTATGTTTGGGAATTTAATTTCCAAAATTTCAATATTAATTGAGGCCACTATGCTAGAGCTTCGATCAAGCTGCTCAAACGTCAACAGTTAGATTTTAAGAAAAATAAAGAGAAGGGGATTGATTTTAAAGATTTTGCAAAGAAGCTTTGGGATTATGGCTTGGTTTTCAATTGCTATGGTCTAAAAAGTATTACTTGGATTACTTTTCACGGCACTTATAACTTCGAATTCATGCTAAAGATTACTATTCAAAGTTTATTGCCTTGGGATCTTCACTCATTCGTGCATCAATTGGCTTATTTCTTTGGCTACAACATTTTCAACCTTAAACACACCTTCAAGTTATTGGGGCTGTTAAGCGGTTTAGAGAAAATAGCTCAAACATTAAACATGGCTCATATTGTCGGATCAAGTCATCAAGCGGGGTCAGACAATCTACTCACGCATCAATGTTTTATAAAGCTCAAGGGTAAGAATGTTTTAAAATCTAAATGGAATGAGACGAATCAAATGTTGCTGGCTCTCCTAGCATTATACGGATTAGTTCAAACCATAGGATGAAATATTTTACTCTCTTTTAAGTCTCTTTTGATTAGTGACATAAAAGCAATGTTATTGAAGATATTACATTAATATGTTTCCAAAACTACAATCTCCTAATGATTGATGATTTTTTTTAGATGTGTTGAGTTTTTTCCCTTATGACTTGTTTGGAATTTGAAGCTTCATTATGATGGGTTTAAGGTATTTGCTTGGATATTCAAAACATGAAAATGATGCATTACATACATAATCATAAATTGGCAGAGTACATATCAGTGGTGTTTAGGTGCTTTCCATGGTGCTGATGTTGTTTGATTTTACAAGAATTGAACCCTCCAAACATGGATTTTTATATAGTTAAGGTATTTTTGTTTAAGATATTATTAGGGGATATTATATTTTAAGAATATCTAAATATGTTATATATCTTTCTGTATATTTAGGTATATATTGTATATTATATATTATACTTAGTTATTGTTATAATGTCTATCAAGAAAATAATCCCTATTCTGGTCAATCCTCCATATTTGATTTACATTTAATAACAACCCTTTCAAGGTTTCCAATTTGAGCAATAAGACAGTGATGAAACTTTTAAAAGCAGCTGAAAGTGCAGAGGAAACAGGGGATAATCTTTGTTTGAAACAGCTGAATGTTATGTTTGCAGGAGTAGAACTACTTTATGGTCATGTCTTCCTCTTCCCCACTCTTTAGAGCATCCTTCGCTATGCTTTGGAAAGCTTCTTCCACATTAACTCCTTCCTTGGAAGATGTCTCGAGGCACACCATGCTGGGGCCTTTTTCTCAGACACCTAGAGAGTCAAAACAAAGTGGATAATTGTATCTTTTAGGAAGAAAGAGAATACCAAGTGACACTGTAAAGGAAGAATTGAAAAATACATACCACTCTACTGTTTCCGCCATCAACATCGATAATGTTCCCCAAAACAACAAAGGGGAAATTCTCAAGATCCGAAGGGCTTGCTTGCAAGGTTTCTCAAATTGTCATTTCTCTTCCGAATAAATCCCAGAGAGTTAGTAGATGGTTTTCATCACTACTCAGAAGTTCAGAATATATACCTGAATAAGGAATTCTTCTCTCCAGTTGTTAAGGTTGTCAAAAGTTGACATCATATACAAGAACAGAACAATCAGCACCACGATAGCAAGCGACGCCTAGGCTCTGGAATCTTTACTGGCCAGCTGTGTCCCAGATCTGGGGGAAAATATTGATGAATTTTAAGCTAAGTGGTCACTCATAACACAAAAAGGCTAAAAGAAACTTTGATAGTTTTAGAATGCAAGGCTACCATCTGCTAGAAAATACTAGATACTGATCTCTAAGGTTGTCTAATGCTAAATCACAGAAGTCTAGTCAACAAGTGGTGCAACATAATTCCGTAGTCAAATAACCACAACTCCTCGTCAATTGGTCAATGATATAACGAAAGAAAAAAGCAGCCATGGAGTTTTTCAACGAATAAAAGCGAAAAAGTTAGCATTGGCAGTTCTGAGTTAAATATCATAGAGAAATCCTGGTTAAGCACTAGTTCACCAAAGCTAGAGCTTGGTTCATCAACGAAGGAGTAGGCACTAGTCAATAGCACACCATAGTCGTTCATTGTAGATTAAGATCCCACAAAAAAACAAATACAGCAACTAAAACAATCTCATCGAAATGTTAAAAAAGTAGAGATGAGTGTGAAATCTAAGCCTCAAATTGCACTTGCTTTGTCAAAAAATCAGCTCCAATCGTTGCCTTGTACTGATTGCTAAACTTCTTATTTACATATCTAAAAGGCAAACAAAACCATAACTAATAGTAACACTAATTCAAATTAATTTATAATAAAAAAACACTTCATTTCTCTGCTTTCCTCAATAATTAGTAAAAAACGACTGCTGCAGGATACTGATTCGTCAGAAGTATCCTAATTGAGGAGGGATTAAATGAAATTGTAAAAACATAAATCTTATTTGATGTAGGATTAAATGAAAAACTAAAAACATAAATCCTATTTGACGTGAGATTAAATGAAAAATTAAAAAGATAAATCCTAATTGAGGTGGGATTAAATAAAAAAACTACAAAGATAAATTCTAATTGAGGTGGGATTAAATGAAAAGCTAAAAAGATAAAATCTTAATTGAGGTGGGTTGTGGGGCTTATATATAATCTTAACTCAATTGAGTGAAATTACACATATTCAATAAACAAGCTTAAAAACACTTCTTAAAGTCCACACAAAACAATTTAAGTCGGCACTCAGTAGAGTAACGAAATACTACAAAATTGAGAAAGAAGAGAGTATTGTGACCAACTATGTTGATTTTTGGCAATAAGTCCATCGTTATGAGACATGTTTTTGCTGAAGATTTGGACAGTGAAATTTTGATGATTAAGCCAGCAATTTTGAGGTATCCTTTATAGATACTAAATTTTCGAGGACGGTATTTAAATCTAGTAAGCAAGTGATTCATGAAGGCAATCTGGTTATCAATTATCAGTATATGAAGTCGAATGTTGACGTGCTTCAAATTATTCAGCTCGGCTTGTGTCTTTCAGATGCTTGGGGTAATTTATCGGACTTTTATTCTTCCTTTTCTTACGTTTGGGAATTTAATTTCAAAGATTTCGATATCAATCGAGACTGCTATGCTAGCGATTTGATCGAGCTGCTCAAATGCCAAGGGATAGATTTTGAGAAGAATAAAGAGAAAGGGATTGATTCTAAAAATTTTGCAAAGAAGTTTTGGGATTACGGTTTGGTTTCAACTGCTATGGTCTGAAAAGTATTACCTGGATTACTTTTCACGACACTTATGATTTCGAATTCATGCTAAAGATTCTTACTCAAAGCCCACTGCCTTTGCATCTTGACTCGTTTGTGCATCAATTGGCTTATTTCTTCAGCTACAGCATTTTTGACCTCAAACGCACCTTTAAGTTCTTGGGGCTACTAGGTGGTTTAGAGAAAATAGCTCAAACATTAAACATGGCTCGTATTACCAGATCAAGTCATCAAGCTGGGTTGGACAGTCTACGCACGCTTCGATGTTTTATGAGGCTCAAGAGTGAAAATGTTTTTGAATCTACGTGGAACGAGACGAATCAAATATTGTTACCTCCCCTTGTAACGTCCCTTAACCCTATACCGTCACCGGAACAGGGTTACGAGACATTACCAGTCAGTACAGTCCAATTTCGGTCATTAATTAAAATAAATATTCACACACATCCTAGTTTTAAGATGTCGTCCCTTTAATGGGCCCTCGCAGTCCAATATGAACAGGAAATTCAATTCGGGACTAATTTAGAATCACTACGAATTTTTAGTAAATTTCAAAATTCATACTACATACTGTTGCCAACCATAATTTACTCATTTCATCAATACTTTTACAACCTAAATGACTCTCATTAAACATCCTGGGTACATGCCATTATCAATACTCAACATACTTTACCTTAATGAATTCGGGATCGTCTTGGGATGCTGATTCAATGTACTATCTTTACTTAACCTGCGCACGGAAACAAACCGTACGCTGAGTATGGTATACTCAGTGGTATTTCTATAATCCGAACAATTAATAATATAACAAATACTTAAGATCATAATAACAATTACAATTGTTCAATTATTTATTCATAGATAAATTTCAACTACTTACCATATAAATTTTATACAAAGCATATAATAAACACAATAACATAATTTGTTCAATTCTTAACTAAATCCATTATTGTTTACTCCATTCTTTCACTTACTACTCGGTATAGCTTTCCTTAATTTACTCACAATTCAATATCATTAAACTATATTCAACTATACACTTATCAATCATATTCCATTTTAATTCATTCCAATAACTGTCAATTTCATTTATATCATATCAACTTACTATTTCTGATAGCTTTCAGTATATACATACGATTCATATATCTCAAATCACATTTCAATTCATCAAGTGGCATCATATATCATCAATTCGAACTCCAATCATTTCATGAACCTTTGGTTCATATTTTCAATTTCATATCTAAATTTTCAATTCTCAATTCAATTTCTCGTTTCATTTCAATAGCTTGATCAATCAAATTTATTCGATTTATCTTTCACTTATTTACCCCTATTAACAAACCCGGACTTTGACGGATACACGGATTCCAACCCAAACACACCAGTACGGCACATTGTGCCTAAAACGGTACATAGTACCTAATCAGTATACGACACATAAAGTGCCTAAAACGACACACGACGTGCCTGAAATGCGACACATAAAGTGCCTAATCGGTAAAGCCGCCAAATCCCGTACACTTTTAAATCCTATGGCATGCCAATTATATCCGACTTAGCCCGACTAGTTAATAGGGTATTTTAATTCTCAATTCACTTTGTTTTCCAATTCAAGATCACTTTTCAATTATAATTTCACATTCAAATCAATTTACAATTTAATTATACATACACATTCACCATTCAGTTCAATTCTCATTTGACTCAAATATCAATACTTACCTTATAACTCACTTATTAAATATAGAATTTATATAAAACATATAATAAAAAGGTAATTTGAATTATAGTAATACAAACCGTAATTTTTGACTCGCGTTGACTTTGTCTTGTCCTTTCTTAGCCGAGATTTCCGGTACCACATTGACTACGAAATTAATACAATTCATAATCATTAATACATTACTAATTCATATCTTGAGTTACAGAATTCTAAATTAAGATCCGCTAATTTTTCCTGAAACTAGACTCACAAATCTTCTTACAATAAAATTTTCAGAATTTTTGGTTTAGCCATTAAGTACAGTTTATTCTTTAAATTCACCCCTATTCTGCTGTCTGACAGTTTCGTCCCTTTTTCACTAAAAATTAATTATCTCACAGTACAAAACTCAGATAATATTCCCGTTGATTTCTCCTAAAAATAGACTCATTAGGGATTCTAAACATATAACGTTAAGCCTCTAATTAGTTTTCTTCAATTTTTGGTGATTTTCCAAAGTTAGAAGAGGGGAACCCGAATTCATTCTGACCTTGTCTCACAAAATTCATTATATCTCATAATTTACAATTCAATTGCTGATATCGTTTCTTCTATAAGAAACTATACTCAATAATATTTAATTCTATATTTTATTCATCCTCTAATTCAATTTATACAATTTTTGGTGATTTTTCAAACTTAGACTACTGCTGCTGTCCAAAATAGTCTTAGTATAAAATGTTGATTTACTTTAATTTCAATTTAATTCTAACTAAATTCACTTACTTTTCTATCTTAATTCATACTTTATTTCTACTCAATTTTTAACCAAACTTAGACATAATTATCTATTTTTCATCATAAAACCATAATTTCGAAATTCTTTCAATTTAGTCCTTAAAGCATAAAACTTATGAATCACTTTACAATTCAATCCTTGTATCAATTTTAACTTGAATTTCTATCAATTTAGCCCTTAATTCATCATTTTATTTAACATGGACAATATCTAGAAATCTAATAACTATCAAAATATCAACTTAATTTCATCAAAACTTTGTTCTAAAACTTCTAAAACATCAAAATTAAGTAAAAAGGGCTTGATTGACTTACCTATTAAAGCTTAAAGCTTCAAACCTTCAATTTTCCCTTTTCTCCCCTTCTTTCTTTCTTTTTCTCCCATCCTCTCTGTTTCGTTTCATTCTGCTTCTATTTCCTTTCATTTGCTTCTTTAGTTTATATATATAATATAATATAATATAATATAATTAAATCATAAAGTATCTTTATTATATAATAATATAATAATATAATAATATACTAAACATAAAAAAAAATTTAGATTTTTTTCTCGATAAACCGCCTCAATTTATACTTTTTGTATAATTGCCCTTTTAGTCCTTTTTATTTTCTTTTAATCTATAATTTAACTTTCACACTTTATTCAATTTGGTCATTTTACTTAATTACTTTAATTAAATTAAATTCACTTAATTAAACTCTAATTAACCACTCATTTTACTTCGTAAATATTTTTAATAAATATTTACGAATCCATTTTTCAGAAACGGAGACCCGAAAATACACTTTTTCGGTAACGGTAAAATTCGGGTCATTACACCCCTAGCATTATACGGGCTAGTTCAAACCATAGGATAAACATTCTACTCTCTTTAGTCTCTTTTGTTTAGAGACATAAAAGCAATGTTATCCAAAATATTATTATACTGAATGAATTACATATTAGTAGTTAATAAGAAAATGATACATTACATAAATAATCAAATGCAAATATGGCTACTTCTCCGTTAGAGAATTTTCTTAATAATATGTTATATAGAAATATTACATGAATTTTTCAAGACATATTACTGTTTAAAATTATGAAATAACATAAAATGTAGTTTGTACTTTCATTTGTTCCAACTAGTGTTTGTTCATTCAGCCATTGTATAGTTGAAGGGTTTTTTTTCTCATTATTCAAAGGTTAAACTTTACTATTGTTAGAGTTGTGTGACTCAAATTCCTGTTAAAAGAAAGTGGCAAGATAGGAAAACAACAGTTGGCAAATTTTTAAACCTATAAATAGACGTAGTCGTCTCTCCTCTTGTATCATTTGTATCCAACAGTTTGTTAATTTTTCTTCTTCCCGTGGTTTTTTTCCCGAAAGGGTTTCCACATTAAATCTGTATGTTCTATTTTTTTTCTTTGCGATTCATTGTCATTATCGATGTTCAATTTTCACAACTTGTTTAATTCATTCAATCAATTAGTGAGATTCAAAAATTCCATCTCAAAAGTTGAGATAGGGTTAGGGGTCGAAATTAAATCGTAATTTTTACAATAGTAAAAAAATGCAATTTTTCACCATTTTAATTTCCTATATTTTTATAGTTTTTAAAGGATTAAATCAAAATTATTTATCATTTTAATGGGGCCAAAATGTAATTTTACTTTTACCAATTTAGAATTTTAAAAGACCTAAATGAAAATTTTTCTATTTTAGGGGGTCGGATCCCTAGCCCCCGAGCTTTGCCCTTGGATGGATACAAACATGATGCTGTCCATCGATAAAAAAAAAATATGGAGCAATACAGAATTTGGTATTTAATTTTGATATATTTTCTTAATGTAATATCTTTGTTATTTTGATTTAATTTGATATTTGTATTATTTGATAAAAGTTATATATTTTGGTATCTAAAAATAATCGTGTTAATTTTTTAGTGTTTAATTTAACTTTTAAATTTGATTTATTAATTTTCATAAAATCATCCTCAAAACTCGAATAAAATTACATCCATCGGATCGTATTTGACAAAATAAATATAAAATTAAACAAATTCACAATTAACACTAAATTTATCCTCTTAACAAAATCATAAAAAAATTCAAACCTAATAATATTAACAATTAACTTTCATTAAATCCACTCTAAAACTCGATGTAAACACTAAAAAGTTAATCGTTACTTTTTGGTACCAAAATATATTATTTTTGTCAAATAAAGATACCAGATTGGACCAAAAAGCAACATAAGCACCACATTAGAAAAATGTCAAAGTCAGGTACTAAATAATATATTAAACCTAAATATATTACATTGCCATTACTATAAATAGAATTAAACATTACAAAAGGCAAATAGGATATAATCTATTTAGACTCAAATAATTCTGGATAGGATCCACACATGACGGGATTTAAGTCACAATAAATTTAAACATTGCTAGAGGTGTTTATGGGCCGAGTTGGATTCAAATCAAGCCTAAGTATGATATTAGTATACTTTGTGTTTGCACAAGCTCAGTCCACCCTGAAATATGATCTTAAAATTTTGCCCACTCATTTTAAGCTCACTTATATTATTTTAAAAATATATATTGTTTTAATTTAATATTTAACTTTTTAAATTATTTTTACTAAAATTTTTAAATTTAGAGAACTTAACATATTTTTTAATGTTTACACAAAATTGTATTGTTATATATTTAATTTTATGCAATATAAATTACTTAATATATGAAAGTGAAATAAACTATATTACAAAAGTGTAAAATGAGCCGGACTTGACTGGATTTGAGCCTTAAATGTTAAAATCCAGACCAAATTCATCTTTTAAATATTGAAGCTCAAGTCAAAAATATTTTTCAAATCACATTCTTTTATCCAAACCCTCCTATATTTCAAGTGGGCCTTCAAACGTGGCTAGCTCATGAATAAGTTTAAACAATGCCCACACATATTTTTACACAGAGTAGACTTTAGTTGAAAATTTTTAAATATTATTGATTCAGAGTTGATGTTAGAGGGACAGGTAAATGTCTTACCCTTTAAAAATTACAAAAATTTAAGTTAATTAATTTTTTATTAACACCAATTTGTTATTTTTTTATTTTCATATTGACACCAATTTGTTATAATAAATCTAATAACTTTATTCACAAAACACAATCAATTTTAAAAAATAATGTAATAAATAATTTATATTATATTCATATTTATACAATTAATACAAGGAAATGTTTTTAAAAAAAATTACATGAATTGTTAAAATTAATAGCAAACTTATTTTTTAAAACTTATTCAAAGAATTTTTACCTATGAATCAATTTTTTGGGGTCCTTGCTTCTCCAACTTGCTAACCAAATCATCCAACTCATGCTTTATTTCTTCAACCTGTATAACGTTTAACCAAAAAGTATCAATAGTTATTGATTGAGTTTTAACTCGATTGACATGAGTATGATTGTCAATGTAGGAGTACGTGGGTTTGAGTGCGCTGAAATGCATTATCTTCTTATTTATTGATTGGGGAGGAATTATTCCTTGTTCAAATAATATCAACTTTGGACGAAATTTAAATCAAATTAATTATTTTATTTTTTTGAATTGTTTTATTTTTTTATTATTAAAAAGTTAAAAGTTAAATTTTAACATAATTAATATTTTTAGTTTAAAAATGACATAAAAGTTATTTATTTTTTCTATTTACAATTTAATTTTAAACAAAATATTTTATCTGCAGAATTTAAAAAATTATTAAAAATAAATAATAATTTTTAAATAATAAATATTAACTCTCATAAAATTTGACATTTTTTTTATTTTTTAAATAATTGAATAACTAAAATGATTTTTAATAGTAAAAAATCTAATTTAATCTTGTTCCTACAATAAAAGAATCTTATACGTGTGTATATTTACTACACATACACACTAAATTATAACACGTCCAGGAGTCAAAAAAATTTTGTGTAACAATTATATTTATAAAAAAAATTGATAAAAAAAAAACAAATGAGACTTTTGTTAGATTGGGGTAAAAGTACTATGGTCCTTTTGTATTAAGAGTTAAATTACATTTAGCCCCTTTATTCAAAAAGTAGATAAATTAATCCTTATACATTAAACTAAAGATCAAGTTGATCCTTCTGTTAAAAATTTTATCCATTTCTATTGTTAAAAAGTGGTCTTTATATATTAAAATGAGGTGCACGTGACACATCATGTATAACTTTTTTATTATTCTCTCGGTTACGTAAGTTTTTAACGGTAGAAATGGATGAAATTTTAAACATAAAGGATCAATGTGCTCTTTGATCTAACGTACAAAGATGAATTTTTCCACTTTTTAAGTAAATGGAGTAAAACGCAATCTTACTTTTATAACAAGGCCTATTTTTACGGTTAATATGGTAAAATTGAGATGACGTAAAAGAAATGAATTTTTGATAATTTCATAGTGTGAATATATGGTTTATTACCTGGTGAATGAAGTGTGTAGTGGCATGAGCATCATGGGCAGTTATTTCAGAAACATGTTCCACCTCCATTGCTGCAATTTTCAGCATGCTATCATCGGGAAGCTTTTCCGCCACCTCAGCGGATACTTTCTCCGCCGCCGTTGCTACCTTTTCCACCACTTCCGCCACCGTTTCCACCCCTTCCACCACCATCTCTGCTTCTCCTGAATATGCATTTCAAATTTGTAATCATTGTATTATACGTTTTCCCAAGGGTTCTTTTTCTTATTGGAACTGATAGTAATGGATTTTGACATAAATATACCTTCAATCCTCTTTAAATTGGCACATTGCACCTTCCAGAGTGGAAAAAAGAAACCTAACACAGCTCCCAAAAGGCATCTTGCCCTGCATGAAATTGAGGATCCTCAGAATTGTTTAAAACTTTGAAAAATGAAGATTAAATTTTGATTTTGATCCTTTTATTCTGCTCAAATTGAAACTTTAGTCCCTGTGTTTTTTATTTGACATAATTTGGTCAATATAATATTTTAGTGGGTGAATGTACTTGTTTGGTCCCTCTATTATAGGGACTGTATCAAATTAATCTATTTGCTATTAAATGGATCAATTTATTATTTCAATTGTACAAGCCCATTTTGCCCGGGCCCATACCAGCAAACCAACACCAGCCCGAAATAGCCTAGCCCGATAAGCCCAAGTCTCCAAATTTTTTGGAAAGCCAGAAACCCTAAGGTTTCTGGCGCCGTTGCCCATACCCTGCTCCACTATGGTGGCCCCTTACCCCCCTCGTCCACCGCGCCCACGACCTGCAACAGAGACAGAGACAACAGCAAAAGCAGCATGCGAGGAATGGGGGCAAAGAATAAACAAAACAGAAACGAAAAACAAGAGAAATGAATCGGCTTTAAAAAGCCAAAATCAAGAACAACAGAGGGACCTTTTTCTCTTTTTTTCTCTCTTCGGGAGTTTTTCCTTGCATTTTTCAATTGTAGTATTACTTAAGAATACAAGTAATAAAAGCAGATCGAAGTAAGAAAGACCAAAAACAGAAAAGGCAGAGATCTAAGGTCCTTTTTTATTCCAAAAACTCATCTATTAGATATTTTTTTACATAGCATAGGTTTATAAAAAGGAAATAGCAAAAAAAATAAAAAATTTTACCTTTCCGGCCACCGCGTGCGGTGGCCGGCGCCGGCGCCGGCGAGCCTCCGGCGGCCGTCCGGTGACCCCTCCCCCTTCGCCGGAAATCGCTCCGGGCTCCCCTCTCCTCTCTCCCTTTTCTTTTTTTTCTCCCTCAGCTTTACAAATGATTTTTTTGAAATTTTTTTGACTTTTATAGGGGGTCAAAACGCACCGTTTTGGACCCCCAGTTTAAACAAATAAAACGACGTCGTTTTGGCATGGATCAGGTCGACCCGACCCGACCCGAGGAAGGTCCGCGTGTTTCCATACCTGAGGGGCTATTTGCAACTTTGGTCCTTCTGTATTTATTAGATTTTAAATTAATTCCTTTTGTTCAATATTATTGTCTTTTTAATTCGGCCCTGAACTTTCGCCTGTCTTTCGATTTTGTCCCCAACCCTTTGGCGCACCGAGCAACATACACGTGTCCCTATAAGGGTTTTATTACTCTATCGGTCCCTGATATTTGCGCGCATTTCCATTTTGGTCTTTCTTGTTTGTTTTATTGTAGTTTTACCCTGTAATTTCATTTTGCTCTCGATTTCATCCTATATTTTGTTTATTGGTTAATTTAATTTTTTTAAGACTCTTATTATTAAACTAACCATTATTATTATATTTGTTATCTTTTATTACTATTTTTATTATATACACTTTTTTAATTTATATACTTGTACCCATTTATATGTATGTTTTATACTTTATAATTTATATATATATACATATAGACCCGTATATATTTCTCTTACGAATACATATATACTAATATATCTTCTTTTATCCTTTTTATACACGCATACATACATATATGTATATACCTATACAAGCTTTTACATTTAATTGCTTTAAATCATACTTATACATATATATGTTTTCATATTTTTTTATTATACATATATAGAAATGTTTTCCTTATAGGCGTATGAATATTTTATATATATTTTATAGTTTGGATCAATCTTTTCGTTATTATTTGTTAATTTCAATGTTCATTTATTTATTTATTCATATGTTTATTCTTTAAAATGTTTTAGTTTTTTTATTTACTTGTATATCGATGATTGATTATTTACTTATTTATTTCATTCTTTACGCATATTATTTTGTGCCCAATATCATATTTATAATTCTATTATGCATATAAATGCCATATTTCAAAAAGGGGGAAAACATTTTCGATGGAGGCAATATTTAGCGTTTGGAAACTCGAGGAAACGTGCCCTAACGTGCTGGGTTTCGATTTCTCGTTTGACTAAATAGCCAAATATCCTCTTAAAGCTTCAAAGTATGGTTTCATTAAACTATAAGGTGATCTTGGTTTCGATGGTTTAGAGTATCGTGTCCTAACGTGCTGGATGTGATATTCCTTCGGAGCAAGAGAATCTTATGTTTCAATTCACGATATCAGATTTTCTTTTAAGGATCGCATCTTTTAAAACTCTTCAAATTTTCAATTTTCGACACTAAAACACTAATTAATCAACTAGGTACCAATTTTGGGCGTATCGAGGGTGCTAATCCTTCCTCGTGCGTAACCGGCTCCCGAACTCATTTTTTTCTGAATTTCGTAGACCAAAATGGTTGTTTTTATAAAATTAGATCATTTATTAAAAAACAACCACTTTTGAGGTGACCCGATCACACCTCGTCAAAAAAGGATTGGTGGCGACTCCCGTTTTCGTTTTTTTTTAAATCCAAGTCGACCCCGTTTTCATCAAAAAAATGGTGTCAACAGCTTGGCGACTCCACTGGGGATGTAAGAGAGTCAAGCCACGTGTTGATTATTTCTTGTCTTTTGTCGAAAGTTGAAAATTCGATTTAAATTTACGATCCTCTCATCTTTTGTTTTGAGTTACATTTTTATCGTGTTCTGTATTTTATTTTATACCTCCGCACATTCCATTGCATGACCGTTGGTCACACCTTTTAAGTGGGAGTGAGAAACTACGCCTTCGTGAGGTTTTCACCTCCGCATGGGATAGTGAATCGCTTCCGGGATACATCCGTACCTATGTCTTCGTGAGATTTTCATCTCCGCATGGCCATAGGGAAATGTATTCCCCTGAACTGAACTCGGTCCATATGAGCCTATAATGGGTGAGGATCGAGGAATCTGCTGGTTCAGGTACCCTCACTTTAGAACCAAACCACACATAGCGAGCCATAAGAACCCACCGAGATAGAGCTATTCTAGACCCTAGTGCTTACCGAATAGATGCTTTATTTATTATTGTTTATTTTAAATTCTAGATCTAATTTGCTTTGTTTGTGATTGCATGGCATTTTCATTTCAAAAGAGGTGTCGATTCACGTTCAGTATAGATAGAAAGCTTATCATGGAAAAGAGGTTTCTTGATAAAGTAGAAGACAATGCAGCTGTACGATTATGGGCTGAGACGATGTGGAGAGAGAAAGGCGATAGTCTTGCAGAAGGGTACGTATCAGAGTTATGGGACTTCACCCGTATCAGCGTAGTCCAAAATGATCTGCGAGAAATGAAGGAAATATGGGATCGATGGGACGACGGGACCAAGCAGATGTTTTACTGTGATTACGGGGACTTGCCTCACCTACTTGGTGTCAAAGTGGACAAGCATTTATTCCGAGCCCTAGCCCAGTTTTGGAATCCTGCTTACAGTTGTTTCACTTTTGGAAAAGTGGACTTGGTGCCCACCGTGGAAGAATATACGACCTTGCTTCGGTGTCCAAAGATTCAAATTGACAAAGCCTATTCTAGAGCTGCTAGTGTCCCGACATTATTAAAAAAATTGATGAGCATTACAGGGATGAGCGAACAGTGGGTCGCTGCCCGGATCCAACAGAAAGGAGACAGTAAATGCGTTCCTTGGAAAAGCTTGCGAGATTTGGTATTAGCACACCCCGATGTGAAGAAAAGAGTGGATGTCTTCGCTCTAGGTATCTATGGTTTGGTAATTTTCCCTAGAGCTTTAGGGCACGTAGATGAGGCCGTCTCTGATTTGTTCGATCGGCTTAGTAAAGGAGTCACGCCCATCCCGGCAATCTTAGCAGAAACCTTCAGATCTCTAAGCGCATGTCGAAGAGCAGGGGAGGGAAGGTTCATCGGATGCGCACAGCTACTATTGGTGTGGTTCCATAGTCACTTTTGGAAGGTGGAAAATGTCACCTATCGAGTCTTCTCAGAAGACTATTCCCCATTGAAGGAACAAGTTGCTACACCAAGACGAGACGACATCACGGAAGAGAAGTGGATGACGATTCTCCAAAATCTTCAGGAGGATGACGTTGAATGGAAAGCTCCTTGGATGGTACCCGACGAGATCCTGTATCGATGTGGGGATTTCGACTGGGTCCCTTTACTCGGAATTTGGGGAGCCGTCGGTTATGCCCCTTTACTCGTATTAAGACAATATAGATCGAGACAATTCATACCAGCAACACAAGGGCTGGCTCAATGTGAGTTTTCTTATAAGGATGAAAACTACAAGAGAAAAACTCGAGAAATATCTAACGCTTGGAAACAGGTTCACCGAATGAAAAGATTTACCATAGGAGCGATGGCAACTTCAGAATATTATGGGTGGTGGAGTAAAAGAGTCAATGACAACATCCCTAAGCCGAGGGAAGATTGCGTTCAGTCTATAGAAGAGCATCTACAAGTAGTTCCGTCAGAATTAGAGATCATCAAACGAGACTTTGAGAAAAGAAATTCTGAGTTGGGAAAGAGGATAGAACAGTTAGAAGAAGAAAGAGTGCATTTGGGATTAGACATCGATATCCACAAGCTAGAAGCCGAGAAATTAAGGAAGGGAAAGAACAAAGCTGAAGAGGATTTGGATAGTCTAAAAACAGATTACAAGAAGCTGCGATTGTCGATGAGAACTGTCGGTCTGGGCAAAACGTCAGAGCAGTGGCGACAAGAGATCAATGAGGAAAAGAATAGGGCCGATCAGTGGGAAAAGAAATTTCAAGATGCTCGAGCTCGAGAAAACGCTTTGGAAAGGAGTTTGTTAGAGTGCCGAAATGAGAAGGCAGGATTAAAAGCCAAGGTGACAGAGCTAGAAAAGTCACTTCACTCGTACCGTAGTCGCAACTCCATGATCGAATTAAGAGCAAGCTTAAATAAGATCGAAGAACTGAAGGAAAAGGTAGAGGAGCTTGAGGACGCATTACACAATTCTGAGTTACGAATGGAGCTTCTTGAGAGGAGTAATGATCAATGGCAAGAGCAATTCCATCATTCTCAAAGGCAGATTAGAGACAGAGATTACGTTATGGGCGAAGCTGTGACTCAAGTGCGGGAAGTGGCTGATCATCTGCAAACATTAGCAGTTCAGGCCGATGTATTGAGTTTAAAATATGAGTCAGAATCAAGCCGAGGTCGAGATTTAGCTTGGCTTCTTAGGAAGGTTAAGGCCTTGGGTATAAAGGCGAAGTCGTATATGTAATTTATTTTATGTAAAGAAATTTACTTTCTAGTTGAGTTTTCTAATGAAATTGAATTCGAATCAATGCCTCTTTTTGCATTCATTTCATACATTTGCATTACATCATATGCAGTAAGTTTCATAAAATGTCCCTAATAAAATTAAATTATGACAGTTACCCTGGAAACCAACAAAAATCTAATCAAATATCACTACGGTACTCGTCGCCAAACAAAAGTAATGGATCAAAGGATGGAAAGATTGGAACAGTTGCAACGAGAGATGCAAGATCAGATGCATGAACGACTGGAAAAAATCCAGCAGGACATGTTAGAATCCCAGAACACTGTGATGAACCAATTAAAGCAGTTATTGGCCGGAGGGAATAACAAAGGAAAAGACCCCGTAGTTGATGCTGGGGAGGATCACGATGACCCTGTTTATCCTCCAGGTTTTACCCCAACTAACATCCAAGCACAACCAGAGGTGTACCCACAGAGGATACCGGTTACCATTAGACCTCAATGTCTGGCTAGTGCCTCGGTACCAGTGCATTTTCAAATGGGCTCGGGTTCTAATCCCGGGGATAATCCCACTAATCCTGTGGTCTCAGACCTCGATGACGTGGTAGAAACAGAAAAAACAAGAATGAACCTGCCAAAACAGCTGGAGGACCGATGTAGATGGTTAGAGGAAAAATTTAGAGTCATGGAGAACATCGACTATCATCGCGGGGTTGACGCCAAGGATCTGAGTTTGGTCTCTGATTTAGTACTCCCACCTAAGTTCAAAATGCCGGAATTCGAAAAATATAATGGGACTAGTTGTCCTGAAGCTCATATAACTATGTTCTGTCGAAGAATGACAGGATACGTCAACAACGATCAGCTTTTAATCCACTGCTTCCAGGACAGTTTGATCGGATCTGCAGCCAAATGGTACAACCAACTGAGTCGTGCTAAAGTTAGTTCATGGAGAGACTTGGCGCAAGCTTTTATGAAGCAATACAGTCATGTAACGGATATAACACCCGATCGAATTACGTTACAAAACATGGAGAAAAAGCCTAGCGAGAATTTCAGGCAGTACGCCCAACGATGGAGAGAAGTGGCAACACAAGTCCAGCCACCCCTTTTGGAAAAAGAGGTCACCATGTTGTTTATCAACACTTTGAAAGCCCCGTTCATCAACCACATGTTGGGGAGTGCTACCAAGAGCTTCTCGGACATGGTAATGTCCGGTGAAATGATTGAGAACGCGGTAAGGAGCGGTAAAATTGACACGGGGGAAAACTTCAAAAGACCAGCCCCAAGGAAAAAGAGGGTGAAGTAAACAACGTAAGCACATATAGCAAGAGCCATTCAAAACCGATTACTGTTGGCCCTCCAAAAATGAAAACCACTAGTCACCAAGCCCCCTCGAGGCAGGAACCCAACACAAGGCCCAATACAAGGACTAACACAGAGAGACTTCAGTTCACGCCCATTCCAATAACATACGGGGAACTGTATCAGAAGTTATTTGATGCACACATAGTATCTCCATTTTATCTCGAGCCCATGCAACCTCCATATCCCAAATGGTATGACACGAACGCCCAATGTGAATACCATGCAGGGATACCAGGACACTCAATTGAGAACTGTACTGGGTTTAAAAAGGCGGTGGAAAGGTTCATTAAGATGGGGATTGTGAAGTTTGACGACCCATTAGGACCCAACGTAGCAGCGAATCCGTTACCCAACCATGCTGATAAAGGGGTAAACGCAATAATCGAAGGTGAGAAAAAGAGAGTCAAAACCGACATTGCAGAGATAAGAACCCCATTGAGTTGGGTCTGGAGACAAATGATAGAAGGAGGTCTCATCAAACAAGATTCAAAAGAAAGGCCCGAAGGAACGAAGACGTACTGCGAGTTTCATGCTGAAGAAGACCATGACATTCGAAACTGCACTGAATTCAGGCCTTGGTGCAAAATCTGATGGACAACAAAGAGCTAGAATTTTATGAAGAGATCAAAGGACTTGAAAATGGAGAAGTTTATGCCTCGGAGGAGGGGTCTATGGGAAAGGCCCCAAATCACCCAGTGGTGATTATTTCAAGGCCAACGAGTACAGGATTTGGAATACAACTGGTGCCAAGGGTCGTAATCCAAAAACCTGTAGCCTTTCCTTACAAGGATAGCAAAAAGGTTCCTTGGAATTACGACTGCAATGTGATGATCACGGGAGAGGAGAACCCGATAAATGCTTCAGAAGAGGCTAATGACGCAGGTTTCTATACGCGTAGTGGAAAACGTTACGACCTGGGAAATACAAAAAGGGAACTTATAAAAGGAAAAGCCTTGGCGGTTGAACAAAATAAAACGAAGACGACCGGAATTGAACCGCAAATTAACACACCGGTGACTGAAAATGAGGCTAGAGAATTCCTAAAATTCTTGAAGCATAGCGAGTATAGCGTGGTGGAACAATTGCATAAACAACCCGCTCGCATCTCAGTGCTCGAGTTACTTCTAAGTTCAGAGATACATCGTAATGCGTTGGTAAAAGTGCTAAATGAGACCTATGTCGCTAAAGATATCTCAGTGAACAAATTGGATCGCCTGGTTAACAATATAAATGCTGATAATTTCATCTTCTTCAACGATGATGAGATCCCGCCAGGTGGTATGGGATCTACCAAGGCCTTGCACATCACTGTCCGTTGCAAGGGTTATACTACCGGCGGTACTCGTGGACAATGGATCGGCCCTGAATGTTTACCCCTGTCCACATTAAACAGGTTACCTGTGGATAGTTCTCACATGAAATCATGTCAAAATATAGTGAGAGCATTTGATGGCACTGAGAGAAAAGTGATGGGAGAATCGAGATACCTCTATTGATTGGTCCAAATACATACGAGGTGGACTTTTTGGTAATGGATATTAAACCATCTTACAATTGCCTATTGGGGAGGCCTTGGATCCATTCTGCAGGAGCTGTACCATCGTCACTTCACCAAAAGTTAAAGTTGGTGATAGAGGGTAGATTGGTGACTATAGTGCAGAAGAAGACATCATTGCATCAGTCACCGATGATACGCCATACATAGAGGCCGATAGTGAAGCGATAGAATGTTCATTCCGATCATTGGAATTCGTAAATGCCACATTTGTCATCGAGATGAGCAAAATCCCAGAGCCTAAGATATCCAAAGCTACGTCAATGAGCTTACAGCTAACGATGGGAAAGGGAGCATTGCCTGGAAGAGGATTGGGAAAATACCTCCAGGGAAGGGTCGGAGTACCGATCCTAATTAACAAACAGGACCGTTATGGTTTGGGATATAAACCTAATGCGAGGGAAAGGAGGAAAGAGATGGAGAAAAAGCAGGAAAAGAGAAGAGCACATTTGGGCGGGATAGAAGTCAAGTGGGGACCGATGACCTTTCCCCATATATCTAAGACTTTTGTTTCAAGGGGAATTGTCCACCCTGAAGAGAAGGAGAGGTTACAGAAGGAAGGATTGAGAGGTTGGACATCAATGCCATATCCGCGGAGAAAGGGTGGAAAGGAATTTATCGGGCATTCGTCCTTACGAACCTGGAAGTGTTTTGAATAACTGGACTGCAGAAGAGATCCCTGTAACATTTAGAACTAATTCAGAGTAATATTCAGAACACTTGTTGCCCTAAGCCTGGGGTGATAAGAATCTTTTGTAAAAGGCACATGTCCAAAATCTAATTTCAGTGAAAACTTATCATTCAGTTTCATCTTGAGCAAATATTCTTTCATTCTTTTCATTCCCTTTATAATCATAGTATGCATACAAGTATTCTTAGATTCTTTTATTTGGGCCTCCATTTGTTCCAATAACAGGTCTTCAGATATCAACGAGATGAGCGACTCTGTTACTAATTCAGAGTCTCTATTTGAGCAAGACATGAGTATAGATAATCCTCAAGATTTTGAAGGTGACCAAGACAGCGTTTTATCTCCGGATTTGTTAAGAATGATGGAAGAAGAGGAAAAACAAATTCTACCCTATAAGGAATCAGTAGAAGTCGTGATCTTAGAAGAGGGCAGAGAGGTAAAAGTTGGCGCTTGCATTGCCAAGGAAACAAGGCGAGACCTTGTTGAGTTGCTTCAAGAGTTTAAAGATGTCTTCGCATGGTCCTACCAAGATATGCCAGGTTTAAGTACTGATATCGTGGTGCACCGATTGCCTATAAAGGAGGAATGCAAACCAGTCCAACAAAAGCTTCGAAGGATGAGGCCTGATGTCTTGCTAAAAATAAAGGAAGAAGTCAAGAAGCAATTTGATGCTGGTTTCTTACAGGTGGTCAAGTACTCAGAATGGGTAGCCAATATAGTCCCTGTTCCTAAGAAAGATGGGAAGGTGCGAATGTGTGTGGACTACAGAGACTTGAACAAAGCCAGCCCAAAAGATAATTTCCCACTGCCTCATATCGATACCTTGGTAGACAACACGGCCGGATACTCACTGTTCTCTTTCATGGATGGTTTCTCCGGGTACAACCAAATTAAGATGCTTTCTGAAGACAAGGAAAAGACCACATTCATAACGATGTGGGGACGTTTTGTTATAAAGTGATGCCTTTTGGATTGAAAAATGCGGGAGCAACGTATCAGAGAGCCATGGTAGCATTATTCCATGATATGATGCATAAAGAGATAGAAGTTTATGTTGATGACATGATCGTAAAATCCAGAACAGAAAGGGAACACGTGCAAGTTCTGAGAAAACTGTTTCTGAGGTTAAGGAAGTTCCAGCTAAAACTTAACCCAGCCAAGTGTACTTTCGGGGCTAGATCAGGAAAACTGCTAGGATTCTTAGTCAGCGAAAAGGGAATTGAAATTGACCCAGACAAAGTTAAGGCCATACAAGAATTACCTCCGCCAAGTACTCAAAAAGAAGTTCGGGGTTTCCTAGGAAGACTGAATTACATCGCTCGATTCATTTCACAATTAACTGAGAAATGTGACCCCATATTCCGCCTTCTTAGGAAACACAATCCAGGTGTATGGGATGAGGAGTGCCAGGAAACTTTCGAAAGAGTTAAACATTACTTGTCCAACGCCCCAGTACTGATGCCACCTTGCCCTGACAAACCACTAATACTATACTTGGCAGTATTTGAGAATTCCATGGGGTGCGTGCTCGGCCAACATGATGAGTCAGGACGAAAAGAAAGAGCGATCTATTATCTCAGTAAGAAGTTCACTGAATGCGAAACGAGATATTCGCCAATTGAAAAATTATGTTGCGCATTGGTTTGGACTACTCGGAGATTGAGACAATACATGTTGTACCATACGACTTGGTTAATCTCAAAGTTAGACCCTCTGAAATACATGATGGAGTCAACTGCTCTAAACGGAAGGATGGCCCGATGGCAAATTCTACTATCTGAATTCGACATAACCTATGTGAATCAAAAGGCTGTAAAAGGGAGCGCGATAGCAGATTTCCTAGCAAGTAGAGCCCTGGACGATTATGAGCCTTTGAACTTTGACTTCCCAAATGAGGATCTGATGTATGTGGCAACTACTGAAACGGGCACACAAGAAGGCAATACTTGGAAATTAAATTTTGACGGAGCCTCAAATGCCATGGGCAACGGGATTGGGGCAGTCTTGGTATCTCCAAACGGTGATCATTATCCTTTCACCAGTAAACTAGATTTTGATTGCACAAATAACATGGCGGAATATGAAGCATGTATCATGGGAATCCGCGCGGCTATGGAACGCAAAATCAAGGTACTTGAGGTATATGGGGATTCAGCATTGGTAATTTATCAGCTCAAAGGCGAATGGGAAACAAGAGACCCTAAGTTGATTAGTTACCGAAGGATGTCCTAGAATTGATTGAGGAGTTGACGACATCACTTTTGTTATCTCCCACGAGACGAGAATCAGATGGCCGATGCTTTAGCTACATTGGCTTCCATGATCAAAGTAAATAGACCAGAGGATGTGAAGCCTATCCAAATGAGCATTTATGATGCTCCAGCCCACTGTTGTAATATTGACGAGGAAGAAGAAAAGGACGACAACCCTTGGTATCAGGACATATTGCGATACGTGAAAAATTGTGAATACCCAAACCAAGCAACTGAGAATGACAAAAGAATGTTGAGGAGGCTGGCCAGTGGTTACGTCTTAGATGGGGAAATCCTGTACAAAAGAGGAAAAGATCAGGTGCTGTTAAGATGTGTAGACGCTGTGGAGGCCAAGCAGATCTTGGAAGAAGTCCATGATGGTATTTGTGGAACACACGCTAACGGTTTCACAATGGCCAGACAGATCATGAGATTTGGATATTATTGGTCTACCATGGAAGGAGACTGCATCAAGTATGCTAAGAAGTGCCATAAATGCCAGATTTACGGAGACAAAATTCATGTGCCTCCATCACCTCTTCACGTCATGACTTCCCCATGGCCTTTCTCCATGTGGGGCATGGACGTCATTGGGCCGATATCGCCAAAGGCTTCAAACGGACATCGTTTCATTTTGTAGTGATTGACTACTTTACTAAGTGGGTAGAGGCTACTTCTTACGCCAACGTCACAAAGACAGCTGTCAGCAAGTTTTAAAGAAGGAAATCATATGTCGGTATGGAATGCCTGAAAGGATCATATCAGACAACGCATTAAATTGAATAATAGCACGATAGCAGAGGTTTGTAATCAATTCAAGATCAAGCACCACAACTCATCGCCATATCGTCCGAAGATGAATGGTGCGGTGGAGGCAGCCAATAAAAATATCAAAAAGATTGTGGGGAAAATGACTGAGACCTATAGAGATTGGCACGAGAAGTTGCCATTCGCCCTCTATGCTTATCGAACATCCGTCAGGACTTCTACCGGGGCAACACCATTCTCTTTGGTTTATGGGATGGAGGCAGTGCTACCAATTGAGGTTGAAATTCCCTCTCTCCGAGTTTTTTCAGAACTAAAGTTAGATGAAGCAGAATGGGTCCAAGCCCGATATGATCAGCTGAACTTGATGAGAAAGGAGGTTAAGAGCTATCCGTCATGGTCAAATGTACCAGAAACGAATGAT
The DNA here is from genome assembly GCF_007990345.1 of Gossypium hirsutum. Lineage (NCBI taxonomy): Eukaryota > Viridiplantae > Streptophyta > Magnoliopsida > Malvales > Malvaceae > Gossypium > Gossypium hirsutum. The sequence continues at coordinate 109,391,812 of NC_053426.1, forward strand.
GCGAGCTTACAATAAGAAAGTTGTCTAGAAACTTCCATGAAGGGGACTTGGTACTGAAGAAGATCCTTCCCATACAAAGGACTTCAGAGGAAAGTGGATGCCAAACTGGGAGGGACCTTATGTAGTAAAAAAGGCCTTTCAGGAGGGGCATTAATTTAACTGGATGGATGGCAAAAGCTTGCCCAATCCTGTGAATTCGGATTCAGTGAAGAGGTACTTGCCTAAAAAAAAAAAAAAAAAAAAGGGAGAGCCAAGGCGAAAACCCGCAAAGGGCACCTTGAGACCAAAGGGGCTTTGAATTGAAACCAGGAATGGGCAATTCGAATTTTCGATCAAAGTTGAGGCATAGAGTAGTTTTGTCTTCTCCGAATTAACAAGAAGGAGAGATGCTACATCTTGGGGCATCAACAAAGTCTTTTAGGATTTCTAAACACAGAGTTTGTGCAGAGGAGCTCATGCTGCGATATCTGGAGCACCTTTTTTTATCTTATCTTAGCAAAATTTGCTATTTGTTCATTTAGAGCTCTGCTCCCAATAAAATTCCATCTTATTCATTGTGATAATCTTTTTCATCATATCTCAGCAAAGTTTGCTATCTTGATTGATTTATTCATTTCGAGCTTTGCTCTCAGCAAAATTTTATTTTGTCCATTTTGATAATCTTTCAAGCATTTTTCCTTGAAATAACGATTAATGGATTGACGATACACATGCAGAAGGAGTTCTGCTATTACTCTGAAAGTTTCTAAATAATACAGGACCTGAAACAGACTATTGTTTAGAACTAACCAAACCTAAGGTTGGAAACATTTGAGAAATGATAGTCTAAATAGCGTCTATTTCTTTGGGTTTTCTGTCAAACTGGCTGAACAAGAAGACATCATGATAGAACCTTGATGAACAATGAGGAATGACAACCTAAGCATTAAAAATGGATCATTCTCATGACATTCTACAAATATAATACATACACATCTAGTTAGGAGCATTTGATTCATTCTGATCATGTCATCCTAAACACTAGGCATAAATAGGTCCATGAAATGGATTTTGCAGGTCATGTTCCCCAGAGAAAGATCAAAGAAAAATCCTATACTGAAGTACAGTGGATAGATGAAATAAAGCAGATCTTCTTCATTTCGGAATAGACGAAGTGCAGATCTTACTCCTATTGGTAGGGTGTGGCAGATTTGTCTTCCCATGGTGGAAGTAGATCGAAAACAATTTGTTTCATTTGCTAGTAGATCGATAGCAGATCCTATCTCCTATATTGGAGAAGTGATCGAGATGCAGATCTTGTTTCCCATACTGGTGGCGAAGTAGATCGAGAAAACAGATCTTGTCTTCATGTATTGGCGTGAAGTAGATCGAAGATAGCAAGGTCCTATCTTCCTATATTGGTAGGAAAGTGGATCGAAGATGCAGATCTTGTCTTCCCATATTGGTGGCGAAGTAGATCGAAGAAAGTAGATATTGTCTTCCCATATTGGTGGCGAAGTAGATCGAAGAAAGCAGATCTTGTCTTCATGTATTGGCGTGAAGTAGATCAAAGTACAGATCCGTCTTCCTATATTGGTAGGAAGTGGATCGATCAGATCTTGTCTTCCCATACTGGTGGTGAAGTAGATCGAAGAAAGCAGATCGAAATGCGATTTACCCCTGACTACATGGAGTACATTGAAAATAATATCTCCCCATCAACAGTGGAATAGATGAAGAGCAAAGTCTTATCTCCCTAAGCAGTAGTGGAAGCAGACTAAAAACACAAATCTCATCCCCATAGAGTCGTAACAGAGCAGATTGAAGCTTAGATTTATCTTTATGAAGTTACATTGGAGTAGATCGAAGCTACAAGGCATATTGTCAGAAAATGTAGTAGATTGAATCTAAAGCTACAAGATCAGTGGATTGGAAAGATTATCTGAA